>NW_026924193.1:0-22527 GCF_032062105.1 Saccostrea cuccullata | reverse complement strand
ATCTACCCCAGTTACACTAAAGCAGTGAAACGGAAATTAAGTTTTAAGATTGACACTCAATTGCAACTTACTACTGTAACGTGTCGGACCTAGCGGTCAGTAGGTCCGTGCTCGGATTACCGAGTTTTACTGGGGATATGATTGAATGCAATATTTACAGATAATAATATGACACCTGCCTGGTGTCTTTAAATCAATTGACCTAAGTGCTTTGAACACTTATATATAGTCAGTTAATACCGGCACCTGCCTGGTGCCATATGACAACCCTCACCATACAACTGACTATATAAGTCAACAGCCACCTGCCTGGTGTCTCTTGATTTAGCCTTTAACACCCGCCTGGTGTCTTACTGCTTACCAAGTTGCCTATATAACTCTAAGATCGGTACAATATACTTACACAGTATTTAACTTTGTCAAGCTTGTCTGTCCTAATGACAAACCTATAGCTAACGTCACACAGCTATATTTTTATATTTTGAGAGCTCAATTATACAAACTGCTAATATTACTCCTCTTATGATAAACTCATTCAAATCTGTTTCACAAACAAAAAATCAAGTTCTTAAAACCAATAACCAAATTCATCTTTCACAAATACAAAAAGATTCAGGATTTGGATTGATTAAGAAAGGTTTACGTTTCGGAAATTTAAATATTTGTCATATTATTCCTGAAAATCGATGAAATTAAACTGTTGCTTCAAAATGGGCAATCTCTAGATATATTAGGATTTGTGAAACTTTTTTGAGTGAGCAAGAGGGAATTAGAACTGTTTATTGATGGGTTTGTTTTTTGAAAGAAAGGATGGTACATTAAGGGCAGGTGGTGGAATTCTTATTTATATTGCTAGTGATATAACATATAAACGTAGAACTCATTTTGAGATCAGTAATATTGAGACAATCTGGCTAGAGATAAATCTAAAAAATTCAAAACCTATATTTTATTGCTCTGCTCATCGTCCACCGTCTGCCCCCTCCTGCGGGCGAGGACCTAGCAAGGGAGGTGAACCGTGCCTCCTGCTGTGACGATACTGAAATTATTTTATCAGGTGATTTCAATATTGATCTAATGAGACCCCCCCACAATACTAAAAATTTGTTTGAGGAGTTTGGACTTTCACACAATAGTTACTGTTCCTACTAGAATAACAGTACATCAAGTACCTTAATTGATCATTCTTATACAACAAAACCAGAAAACATATGCGAAACAAATGTGCCCCCTATTGCTATATCTGACCACTACCCTGTATGTTTCACACGGAAAACTAACTGCATACAACGTAGAGGAAAACATACTGAAATCCAGTATCGAGATTTTAAACAATTCAATGAAAATGTGTTTCTAAGAAATTTAAAAAATGCAAATTTTAACACTCTTTTTGAGATAATGAATAAATTTTATGAATTATTTAATGATATTCTTAACAAACATGTCAAAGTAAGAACTAAAAGAGTCAAGACTGAAATTCGACCTAAATGGCTTACACAGGAAATAAATTATGCTAGACATTTACGTGATACATACCATCTACAAAAAAATTCAGAAAGTTACAAATTTTGGAGAAATAAAGTTATTAGTTATTAATAGATCAAGCCAAATCAAAGTATTACAAATCAGCAATTGAAGAAAGTTCAAGTCCTAAAGAAATGTGGAGTTATTTAAACCATTTGGCATCTGATTCAAAAAAATTCACACACCCGTATAACACAAAATGGTTCGAATTTTCGAAGATTTACAGGATATTGTTGATATTTTTCACAAACACTTTACGGAAATATCCTGTAAATTATTAGCAGATGTGTCAGTACAAAGTTTTGATTCAGAATTAATAAATCAATTTACAGAAACTAAACTAGGGAAAGAAATTTTTTTCAGTATAAATCATATAAGTGAGTTCGAAGTATTAAATATGTTGAATACACTTGATGTAAACAAGTCAGCAGGTAAAGACTTCATTGGGCATCGTCTTTTAAAACTTTCGGCAAATGTTATATGCAAATCTATTACACATCTTATAAATACTAGCATCACCAATGGAGTGTTTCCATTCCGTTTAAAACAAGCAAAAGTCACTCCTATTTTCAAAAATGGCGACCACGCAGATCCAGGGAACTACAGACCAATATCCATTCTTCCAACATTATCAAAATTAGTTGAAAAACACATAGCCAATCAGATACGTAACTTTACCTCTACCTTTGATCTCTTATTTAAATCACAATCTGGATTTCGAGAATTTCACTCCTGTCAAACGGCTCTAACTAAACTTACAGATAATTGGCTACAAGCAATGGACCAAGGAAATTTAGTAGGCATCATTTTCATCGATTTTAGCAAGGCATTTGATTTGGTTAATCATGATATCCTTATAAATAAACTTCAATCATATCACTTTGACCAAATGGCTATTAAATGGTTTCAATCTTATTTAACATCAAGGTCTCAGTGTGTAAAAATAGGTACATACTCCTCAAAGTTTTTGCCCGTCACAGCAGGAGTGCCCCAAGGATCTATCTTAGGTCCCCTATTATTTTTATTGTATATAAATGATCTCCCTTTACATGTAAATAGAACAGATATTGATATGTTTGCTGATTATGCAACCTTACATACATATCATAAAAATATAGAAGGTATTGAGAATGCCCTAAACTTTGATTTGTGTAAGATAGAAAATTGGTGTTCCAAAAATCAAATGGTGTTAAATACCAACAAGACAAAATGTATGCTCATGGGAACTCAACAAAGAAATCAAGAATAAATTCTACTGAACTAAATTTATATGCTTCAAACAAATTAATTGAAAATGTTGAATCTGAAAAGCTTTTGGGAGTACATATTGACCATTCATTGCGCTATAATTATCACATTGACTCGGTTTGTAAATCTTTGACTTATAAATTATATACTTTACGCAGAATTAAAAAATTTCTTCCCTTACACACGAGAAAACTATTTTATAACGCATACATTCTGCCTTCTTTGAATTATTGTCTTACTATTTGGGGTAATGCGCCAGATGCTGGCATAGATAGAGTTTTCAAATTGCAAAAAAGGGCAGCCCGGATTATTTTAGATGTGGCTTATGATGCCCCTTCACTACCATTATTTGAAAAACTTGGATGGCTGACCATATATGAGTTAATTGATTTTCATAAATATATATTACTGTACAAAACACTTCATGGTATGGCACCAACTTATTTAAGAGATTCCTTTGAATTCATTTCTTCTAATAGTTATGTTCTTAGATCTGAAACAAACTATGACCTTCATCTACCGAAATATCGAACAAATCAATTTAAGAATTCTTTTCATTATTCCGGTGTTCATTTATGGAACAAATTAACCTTGCATATCCGTTTTTCACCAACTGTACAAACTTTTCGAAAAAATGTAGAAAAATTCATTATAACATGTCGCAACTAAAAGTTATATAATTCCATGTTCTTGATTCGATATGTATATGTCATTGTATTTTCACATCATGTTGAATTATCTATTATAATATTGTACAATGTTTTATAATTGTATTATTGTGAATGTGTTTAGAGGGCCCCGAGGAAGACTAGTGCATTGCACTAATCGGGTTACCCTCTTTAAATAAAGTATTATTATTATTACTATCATTATAACTAGTCACTGACTACAGCAACTTTGCACAATTCGATTTGATCGATTCACTAATTGGTTTCTGTACCAAAGTGAAGACACAAGCCAATTGGCTGTACTGCCCCCTTGTACCTCAACTTAATCAATGATCATAAGTTATCAGATATCATATTGATAAAATACTACAGACTGCCTTTCTTTTGGCAACACTATTATTATTTTCTAACAGAACATCATTTATCAATAATAATTGTATAGTTCTTTTGTCAATTGACCAATTAATTACGATATTTACATTGATTATCTATTATAATATAAACAAGTAACGGGGGGTAACTCCTCCAACCATTTCACTACTACGTGAGAGTCGAAGTAGTTTTTTACATTTCATGTATCCTTATGTCAGAATCGTTTAATCAAACGCTCAGCTGCCTCCATAAACCCCTACTCGCGAAATGGCGGAGTTGACAGAGAGGGCCGCCATCTTGGTGCCGCTTCAGATTTTCAAATGTTAATATCTAGAGTTCAGACAAATCAATATCCAAACAACTTATATAGTAAGCATCAATCAAAAAGTCTCTATTATCATTCCAAAAATTAATAAAAAATATTGAAAAACAAAAAAGTTAGAAAATGCGATTTCTTCAATTCGCTTCTCCTAACGACAGGAAGTACTGACGACGAACGAAGAGTCGCGTCCTGGATGGTATATATCACGATCTATAATCCTTGAAAGTTTCATGTTGATATCTTTTACCGTTTTTGAGTTAATTCGCGGACAAAATGTCATTTTAATTTCAAGAAATTGTCCGTAACTTGGCACAGGAAGCGAATTTCCAAAAAATCTCCCGGATATATAAATTCATGTTACGACACATCATTTCTGAAAATTTCACGTCATTACACCCAGTAGTCTTCGAGAAATCGCGTGCACAAAATTAAAAAGTCAAAAAAATAATAAAAAGAATAATAATAATAATAATAATAAGAAACAGTAGAATCACTATAAGGTCTTCCGTGAAGACGGAAGACCTAAATTAGTCTAGATCAGCTTTTATGATAGCTAGCATATAAAAAATTTAAAATTGGTCATAAAATTGAAAGGTAAGGTCATAATAAATATATTCCTAGATTCTCATCCCCGCCCGCCCCAATTTCTTACCCTTGCCTGAATTTTTCTTCTTAATTCTGATCGGGATCGGTATTGAACTACCATTCTACTTTCGTTTTAAATCCTGCGAATGTCGGCATGATTTTGACAGCTGAAAAGATGGTAATTGCTGTAATACACGCGTATATATTTTAAACAAGGGTCATTGGTTGAAAAGATTGGTGATGATGTGAAGAAAGAGATAATGGACCCTTTACTATAATTTTTATTCTGGTATTGTAGATAAAATTACATCGATTGGCTAGGTCAATAAAAAATCTGCAAAATTGGAAAAAAATAAAAAATATAAAATAAAAAGCCGCCCGCCCGCCCCGATTTTTAAAAAAATTCGGATGAGAATCTAGCAATTTATTTATTATGGCCTAATGTTGAGATTTTAAGATTCAATATCTATTTATATTCAAAATTATTTATATTTGCTTAACTGAATGTATACCTTTTTGAATTCAAGTACACATAACGATCGCGCTCAAAGTTTTGGGTCTGATAATGCTTCCGCATTGGTCTTTTTTTTTTTTGAAGAAAACAATTTTATTTCTGCACCCACTCCTCCTTTCTAAAAAATTTTAATCTGCCTCTGGTAACTTTACACTGTAAATTTCTATTCTCATTTTAATTAAATTTAAATAGATACTAACAGCACTATCATGCGTTGATTTTTTGCATATAAAACAGTTTCTGCTCATCAAACATCCACGAGAAAGTGTTCTGTTTTGCAGTTATTGTACGGTTGACTTTAAAAGGAAAGCTCTCTGGGCCATGTCACAAGAAGGAAAAAAAATAAAATATTTTTCATACCTACCTACCCACTGTTAACAATATCGATCAAGAAAGGGCATACATTATTTCTTAATTTTGGCATGCCGCATGGGGTCAAAAATTACTATTGAGAGAATATTGTGGAGATATACCTGTCTTGTAATTATAGGTAAAAATATGAACACTTTAAAAAATATATACAATGAAATCTTTAAACTGAAAGCAAAATTATCATTGCAGGTTTTGGGGTTTTTCACCACAAGAGCAAATTATACAACTTTATTCTAGAAAATGTTAGAGATTGAGACTTGGAGTCAAAGTCAACAGACACGCTTGCATGGACATGAAGGATGTAAAGAACTAGAGTATTATAACTGAAAGCATTTTGTCTGGATTAGTTTATGGAAACAGAAGGATTTAGTATAGGTAAGTCAAGATAGCTGTAAAATTCATTTTAAACTCTATATGTGAGCAGTACTGTAAACCAACTACCAGATAGTACCCAATTTGTGTCATCTTTTATTTGCATATCTAATCTATGTTGATTACTATCCGTGAATATTGAAAGGAAACATTCTCTACAAATACAAAGCAAAATTAATAGTTCAGGGCAATTAATAATTTAATATTCACTAGTAAATGTAGGTCATGAAACTGGCTAATATTTCTTCTACTCAAATAAAAGTTGGTGTACAGTACTTCCATTGCTCTAAAAGCAGAAATAAAAAAAAAGCATACTGATATCTTGTATTTTATGAAGCCTAATACATGTACCGGTACATGGAAATATAGAAACCGGTATATCTAAAATAAAATAAAAAATTTTGGTCCTTGTTCATGATTTCAAAGTAGGTTAAGCCTCATGAACATGCTGAGAAGTTGTCAGAAAATATACATGCTAACCATGCTAACTGTTTAACAATAATCAGAATGTATACTGTTTAACGTCCCTCTCCAGAATATTTCACTGATATGGAGACGTCACCATTGCCGGTGAAGGGCTGCAAATTTAGGCCTATGCTCGGCACTCAGGGCCTTTGAGCAGGGAGGGATCTTTATCGTGCCACACCTGCTGTGACACGGGACCCGGTTTATACGGTCTCATACGAAGGACCGCCCCATTTAGTCGCCTTTTACGACAAGCAAGGGGGTACGAGGACCTATTCTAACCCGGATCCCCACAGGGCACAATAATCAGAAAATTTTACAAAATGTAATCAAAATTTGGTTAATAATAATTAGTCATTGGCCGATTATATCAATCAATGATTAAATTATACCGTCTCCTGATTTTATGACTTTTTATCCTTTTCAACATACTTATTATTTTTGAATTGAAAACATTTTTTTTTACTAGAGAAAATTAAAATTTGCAATAAATTTGCAATTTGTTTTAAATCTAGTGAAGGAAAAGAAATGTTTTAATTAATGTGCTTTGATTTAAGACTTGTAAACATTAGCTTAGTAATACATGTAGTTTCTGTACATTTATTAATTAATATTGATGATTGATTTTTTTAAAGATTTGATAGTTATTTTATTTGTTGAAAAATAGTTTTTATCTGTAATGTTCTTGTATAATTAAATAATGCATTTCCAAATGAGTGATAAATGTTTCCCACAAGTCAGCAATATACACTGAAGTGTACATTTATTGGTTGGGCTCAAAGGCAACATTTATATGGAAACAAATTTTTAAGGGTAAAGCAATGGTCAATACATGTGTATTCCTCACAAGTGAGCAGTGAGAAATATTCCCCACAAGTCGGCAATGATAAATATAACCTACGTGAGAAATATTCCCCACAAGTCGGCAGTGATAAATATTCCCCACAAGTCAGCAATGAAAAGTATTACAAGTTAACAGTGAGAAATATGCCCCACAAGTCAGCAGTGAGAAATATTCCCCACAAGTCAGCAATGAAAAGTATTACAAGTTAACAATGAGAAATATGCCCCCCAAGTCAGCAGTGAGAAATATTCCCCACAAGTCAGCAATGAAAAGTATTACAAGTTAACAGTGAGAAATATGCCCCACAAGTCAGCATTGATAAGTATTACCTACAAGTCAACTGTGAGGAATATTCAATAACAACATACAAGTATTTTAACCCATTCTCAATCAAATTTGGGGAGTACATTGGAATTAGCATGTCTGTCTATCTTTCTATAGGCATTACATATTGAGGGATAATGGTTGGATTAATTTTTTAGCAAATCTCACATCAACTGTGCATGTAAATTTTTATGGCTTTTTTTTTTCAGCAACTACTATAGTAGCAAGAAGTTTGAAATTTTTTAACGCTCTTTGTCAGGCATATCATATACCGGTAGTGAGATTCATTTTTATGCAAATTCGATGTCAACTTTCTATATATCCATGTGTCTCGAGATCTGTACACAATTTTAGTTGCAGTTTTTTCACCAACTGAAAAGTATTACAAGTTAACAGTGAGAAATATGCCACAAGTCAGCAGTGAGAAATATTCCCCACAAGTCAGCAATGAAAAGTATTACAAGTTAACAATGAGAAATATTCCCCACAAAAGTCAGCATAAAATTATAATTTTTTAAAAGGTATAGTGGGTCTTTTCTCCATAATTTTGGAAACCAAAATAGTATATTTAATGATGCAAACTTTGAGGATTAACCAAAAAAAGTCAAGACCTACTCATGCATTTCAAAACATTGTTTTTACTTTTAAAAGTGTCACAGTGTGAAAAATGAGAACATGACTCAATTAGCCCTTTTTCAAGTCATGGGGCTGTATTATATGTTACAGACTAAAAACTTCAATCTTCATGAGATATGTATAAGTTCAATGTAGAGATTTGACAGATTTACATAAAGTATTCTTTAAAGGCTTTTTTTTTTCAGCAGCTACTATGGTAGCAATTTGAAAAAAACAAAAATTTAGGAAAATTTTTTTGATACAATACCAGTTGATATCGAAAATTACTTATAATGTAAAATAATTTGCAACTGCTTTGGATGAACACACAGTAAATCCATGACTTTTGATTAGGGTTTTTTTCAAAAAAATTTTGGGGTACATGTACAATGCATTAAAAAAATGAATTTCCTTCTACATTATCAATCACTGCAGTAATTTTCTCTAGAAAGTTCTTATAAAATTGGAATGCTTAAAATTTTACTGCTAACAGCAACGTGTGTCAAAGATATTAAAATAATCTTAAAATTATTAAGTGTTCGTGATATATAAAAAAAAAAAATGACATTTTCATTTATCTTAATCGTATTGAATAATAATTGTGGACTTATTTAAACAAAAGGTCCCATGGAAAAATTACCAAGCGTTGGTCTGTTCCCACTTAATGCTTTTGAAACATATTTTTAACATGTTATCATTTACTTATATGTACAGCTAATCAGCTACAATCAAAAGCTAGTGAAAGAAATCAACAAACTTTAAAACGAAAAAAAATTTTGTCCAATATTGTTTGTTCAATTTTTGAAAAAGATAGAATGTCATGAAGCAATGAGCTGACATTTTCCATTATGCCATAAACACTTGCATGATGATTTTTGATTCTTAAAAGTGGAGTGAAATCTAGACCTAATTTAGTAGCATGTTAATTTTTTTAAAAATTAGATTCATGAAAATGTAAAAAGCTTGACCAACATTGTCTCTTCATAACTATAATTTTAGCATTCTGTAGCAAATGGAAAAATGTATTCTAAAACAATTTAAAACTTATGCAAATGAAGATCAATAGAAATGAGACAAAACTGTTAGACCCCTGTTTCATTTGGAAGTCATATTGGCTAAAGTATTGCTATTTAAAGTTTAGATGAAATATTTAGGAAAATTTTGATACAATACTTGATATCGCGATTACTTAACTTAGCTGAACTCTGTTGGGTGGGGGCAATGTGCTATTCAATACAATTAATGCAAGATCAATCATTCAATTTGTAGCATTTATAAGGACAGATAAGTGAAAAATCCTGGTGGAATACCTCGCTAAACAATCGCTGAACCAGCCTAATATATTTTTGAGAGGAGCCAATCCTAAATTGTCACATTTTTAAAGATATTTTTAATTAAGTGGACTCTTATAGTTAAATTTTCATTGAAAATCGTCACATTTTTCAGCATATAAAGTATTCTAAACTTTACTTATTTGACAATCTACTATTTGGAATTCTACATCTGGCAAAACATCGTGATTTGTTCGAATCATTCAATTGTCACTAATGTAAACAATGTCATTTGCCCCCAGAAATTTAGACTTTTCTCGACTCCTCGCAAAAGAGTGTAGGTAAGTTAGATTGGTACTCATTGGTAGTCAAGACATAACGTATTGAGATTTAATTTTTTCACCTTCATGTTTGTTGCGCTATAGACTATCGCTTGTTATGTTGGACTCCCATCTCATTTATCATCGAATAATAAAAATACATTTCCAAAGCATGTGAATTATATTTAGATGATAATCAGATACATATGATAAACAATCTAGATAAAAATTGATATTTTGGTCCTATCTTCTCTTCATGCATATATTAACATGTATAAAGTCCAGAACAATAAAATGATTCATTTGATTTTTAGTAGGATTTGTTCATCGAAATCCAACTTATTATTTACATGTTTATGTTACGTTTGTTCCAGAAATCTTGAAAGATATGTACACTCTGCAACTTTTTCACTTAAACTCTTTCATAGTGGAAATAAGACGTATTGGTAAATAGATTTTGCCCTGTAGTCCATCTCTCTCTCTCTCTCCTCAAAAACTTTAACCTTGCTCATAACTTTGGAGTGAGTGGGACTATAGCTTTCATATTTCACTGCTGTACACTTGTATTCCTTGTGACAAGACCTTTATTTGGGTACCACCACCAAATCTGACCTCTTGACCTTGAAGTTGACAACTTTTACAAAAAATATCACTTTTCAACCTTAGTTATAACTTATAACTTTTGTACAGTTGGTGTTAGGACTTTCATACTTCTCATTGGTATGTTCAATAACTGTTTTGACAGGTCTGCCCAAGTTTTGTATTAAAACGCTTCTGAAACTCATCTGTAAAAATAATTTAATATTTTTGGCCGATTTAAACATTTCGGGAAAATGCAAAAAAAAAAATGAAAACGTGAAAAAAAAACTATTAGGTTCAGAGAGTAAAATGGAGGATAGGTCGGGTGACAGGAAACATGAGTACAGTCATGTATATTTTTTTTGCCCTTGCCCCGATATAATGTCATATTTGATATTATAGGGAATATGTGATTTGCAGCACATTCTTACTGATATTTCTTTAAATTACAGGTATCCTGAATTTGTCAACTACTAGCCAAGATCCTGTATGTAAGCTGAATGTGGAGGACAGATGTACACACAGTACTAGTATAGAGGGTAAGTAGACTATAAAAAAAACAAGTTGTGTTTGTGAAACACTATGCACCCGGCAGCAACAAAGTTTGGAAAAAGCTATTTTAGCATTGAGGTCACAGTCAAGGTCACTAAGTCATTGACCTTGAAAGAGGCTGATTAGTGGAGTATGGAGTGGACTCCATGCCACTAAACTGGAAGAGAAAACCGCAGTGAATATTTGAAGTAATTGAAGAAAAGAAACAAAAAAATTGCATGTAAATCATCATGTACAATAATATGTTTCCATATGTGATCAATTAAAAAAAGAAAAAAAAATTAAAACAAATTAATGCCTCATCAGGGCTGTAAGAATAACTGTTTGGCATTTTGTTGACTTGGCATTTCAATGATTTAAATTTGGAACCGTGTAAATCTATAGAATTATCTTTCCCTGGTACATATCGTCTTACAAGTTAGAAAAAGAATTGATAACTTTTTAAAGTTTTCTTAAATATATCTAAAATAACTGAATCAAAATATGTTGAATAATTATTTATTTTATTTTATTTGAACAAGCTTTCATCATGTTCAAAGACGTCAAATATACACTGCGAGATTTACTTCCAGTTTAGTGGCATGGAGTCCAGGATGAGCTGTCAAATTGGAAAAACAGCCAGAAAAGGCCTGTAGTCGTCAAGCAGATTGGCTTTCTAAACTTGAATAAACAGTAAACGCTCCGAATACTGAATTTATTGCGAGATTTTTTTAGGCCAAGCCCAGATCTATTTGTTTAGGTGGGTTCCCCCAAAACGTTGCCATCCTGGTGAATTTATATATAAGTTGAAGGTAGGGAAATTTTTTTCCAGATTTTTTTTTTTTGACAGTAAAGAACTTCAGACTCGTGTCCTATAACATTTTAAAAAATATTTATTGATTTTTTTATAGTCACTTGCCCACGGGCATGTACCTATTAAAAAAATTCATTTGCCTCCCATTTAAAATTCACTAGCCCCGGGCGTCGGGGAATGGGATTTGTCAGACCCTGGTAGTGTAGATTCAAGCTTGTTCAAATCATGACCCCCCAGGGGTAGGGTGAGACCACAATGGCCGATCAAAGTTTTACATAGGAGTATATACTAGGAAAAATCTTTGAAAATCTTCTTCTCAAGAACTACTGGGCAAGGAAAGATGAAAACTCATGTGTAATCATGTTCAGGTAGTGTTGAATCAAGTTTGTTCAAATCATGACCCCCGGGGGTAGGGTGGGGCCACAACGGCCAATCAAAATTCACAAAGGAGTATATACTAGGAAAAATCTTTGAAAATCTTCTTCTCAAGAACTACTGGGCCAGGAAAGATGAAACTCATGTGTAATCATCATCAGGTAGTGTAGATTCAAGCTTGTTCAAATCTTGACCCCCTAGGGGTAGGATGGGGCCACAATGGCCAATCAAAGTTTTCCTTGGAGTATATAGGAAAAATCTTTGAAAATCATTTTCTCAAGAACCACTGGGCCAAGAAAGATGAAACTCATGTGTAATCATCTTCAGGTAGTGTGGATTCAAGTTTGTTCAAATCATGACCCCCAGGGGTAGAATGGGGCCAAAAATTGCCGATGAAACTTTAAAGTTTTTGATAGGAATATATATGAAAATCTTTTTAAATCTTCTTCTCAGGTACTTCAAAGCCATGATTAGTGATATTTATATGGAATCAGCCCCCTTAATGTATATTTAAGTTTGTTCAAATCATAACCAAGCGACCCCCCCCCCCCCTCTCAATTTTTCAGTTTTGACCTGATCTGTGCTTTTTCCTAGACGATGTGCTCAGGTGAGCCCCGATCAAATAAAAAGGTCAAGGATTAAAATCATTCCAAGGTCCGAAACATCTCGATCTTGTCTCCCAAAAGGGACATCAAAAATGAAAACCAATTTAACATATAATTTTAATCAAGTGAGTTCTCAAGTAATAAAAGAATTCATCCCCAATAAACAAGTAAACTTCAGTACTGAGCTGACTTGTTTTTTTAACTGGCCCATGTGCTCAGGTGAGCAATGTGGCCAATGGGCCTCTTGTTTGCATTGTAACTTTTGATTTTCATTTTTGATGTCCCTTTTGTGAGACAAGATCGAGATGTTTTGGACTTTGGAATGATTTTAATCCTTGACCTTTTTATTTGACCTTATTTCAAAATATTGCTTTGGAATTGACAATATATGATAGGGAATTAATATTTAACACAATATGCTATATATAATAGCATCTCACAAACTAAGATATCGAAAGCGAGGGACCACAATTCTGTGAATTTGCTTAATCACATTGCTTTAAATGCTCAGAAATGATGTTTTCTAATTTCAGGTATTATCGTGGTACTTCAAAACTCCAAACGACAGGGAGAAGAAGAAAACTGCATATTTTCGATGTATCTTCACAGCAACATGACCCAAAGCACTACCTTTAAAGGATTTGATTTGACATTAAGGAAGTAAAAAAATGAAGACATTAGTCATACAGAAAATTAAAGAACTTTGTGTCTAAATATTATATCAACAATACCTTAGATCTAAAGATGGATTATTTTGCCTTATAATTTATATTAATGCATGTACATGTAATTTTATTCTTTATATATATATATATATGCAGGTAGTGATACCATTTTTCACAAAGCTTAAAGTTATGTAGGGCCACACCAATTTAATTTCTTGTTTGTCGGACATTTGATTTAAAAAAAAAGTACAAGGAGGCAAGCGGTTAAATGATAATATTATTACTCTTTGCTGGGCAATTTTTTAGGCAAAACGTGAGAATTTGAGCGGACAATAATATTTTTTCTGATTTACAGAGTAAGCAGATTTAAAATACAATAAAAAGTGCGGAAATGGAACAGAAAATAGCACAGAATTCCTATGGTGCGAGAAATTGAAATTAATATTATTTGTATGGTTTTGTTTAAATAAGCGCGTTGGTCCGACAAACAAAAAATTTTATTGTTGTGGCCTAGATCATTTAGATTCATTTTTTTTTTCAAATTACCACATGCCAGAATTCATAAAAAAGGAAATTTATATATGGCTGGTGGTTGTGGCCATTTTTAGACTATATTCATCTCCTTTAGAAGGAGAGCTCCTTATAAAATTATACAAAAAATGACCAAATTTTAAAACTAAAACATACAGAATTTTTCTTTGCCAATGATAGTTCATAGAACCACAGTTCTTCAATCATGTATACTTGGAGATTGGTGGATGGATATTCATATACAATACACAGCTGAAGCAATTTTTGTTAGGTTTATTTTATTTTCAAAAGGAATGCTTTATTTTCTTGAGTCCAATAATGTTAAGCTCTTTAATAGAAATAATTGTAGAAGATTTATCATCTTTTATTTAGAATTTTGAAGAATTTGTTAATCACTCAACGAAAATTATCCCTTGTCATAATACAGATTTTTAAAATGCATGTACAAATACTTTAATGTTGAATGACCATGCAAGGAAGAAAATAAAACAAGTTTAAGTGTACACTATATGTTTTTATATCCAAATTGGCTTCTGTGGAAAGAGAAAGGTTCATATAAATAGTATATTAATTAAAGGAGTACATAATGTTCTTTAGAATTTCAGTGGAATTTCTTGACTTTCATGTTAAGGTCATGCGCAACATAGTTTTAACTTTTTTGGATTCTACCTTGGAGTTGAAGAGTTCCACTAAATGAATGACCCGTGTGCAATATTTTTAATGTCTATATATGAATTTGTACACCTCTTTAACAATTTTTGATGGAAAAAAAAATCTGGAATTCTTGTTTTATAATTTTTGTACATGTTTATTTGAATAATGCAAAAAATTTCAAAATTCGATATCTTTCAAAACCCCTGGTAACGCATGCTGATTTTTTGTCTAAGAACATTTAATGATATTATAAGTTTAAATCTAGAATATCTTGGAAAATTATCTGACATTACAGAAGGTATGTTGTGTATGTCCTTAATAGACATAAATTTAATCGAATGGGGGTTGCATCCCATTCCATCTTGTTTTGAAAATGAAAGGATTAACTTCCATTGCAATTGTCATACATCTCAACACATTCATATGCTAGAATGTGTCTAGATTATATAGAAGAAATTGGAGAAAAAGAAGGAAAGGAAGTTAAAGTCAACACATGTGAATAAGGCCACACCAATTTAATTCCTTGTTCGTCGGACATTTGATGAAAAAAGTACGAGCGGGCTAGCGGTGCTTAAATAATAATATTATTACTTTTTTGAAGGCAAAATTTTACTTTTGTTTTCAGGCAGGTGCGTGAAAAAATTTAATTGCAGCTTTATTTGAGATACAATTATATTTTTTTAAATTTAAAGAGTAATCATTATTGATTTGCAGAGTACGGGTCCGACGAACAATAAATTTTATTTTTTTAAGGTGTGGCCATGGAATTTCATACATTTAGCAGTGTAAAAGTCTAGCTGCAGAACAAAAGTGAAAAAAAATTGTGGGCCCCATGTGGCGTTGTGGTTTTAAAAATATTTGCAACCCTGCGGTTGAAAAAATTTGAGTGGGACAATTATATTTTTTAGATTTGCAGAGTACAGTCCATAAATTTTATTGGTGTGGCCTTATTCCTAGCTGCAGAACTGTAATGCAAAAAAAAAAGGTACCATTTACGGCTGAAGATTTTTTGCGCACTTTGGGGAAAATTTCTCCTTTTTCCAGCATTGCTCAATCAACTACCTCTCACTCCCGAATTCTGGACACATTCTGTAACCAATCTGTATATTTTATCCACCTCCAAATCCTTTACAGTGGTAAACTGGTTTGATTAAAATCGTTTGTTAAATTGCTGAAAATACACTTCAAGCGTGTTTATCGCCTGTAGAGACTACTATCAGGCATGTAGCATCGTTTTTGAAAGTGGGGGGGGGGGGGCAACCAGAGAAATTTTTTACTTACCTATAAAAGCTGACAAGCAAAAAAAAAAAAAAGGAAAATTGCCAACTTTCTCCAAGGCCAACTTCCTTTGACTTCCAATTTTTTCGCATACAACACATACCATATTACATTTCCTGTAGTGGGGGCAACTTTACAGTGGACATTCTCAATAGAAAAGGTAATGTTGGGGGAAAAAAGTGTGTGGGGGGGGGGGGGCTTGGCCTCGTCCTGGCCCCCACTGTTGCTACGTCCCTGACTATAAAGAGTTGAGAGGTGGATAATATATACAGATTGTTGAAAGAATGTGTCTAGAATTAGTGAGTGAATGGTACTTGATTGATCAATGCTGAAAAGAGGAGAAATTCTCCCCCCCCCCCAAACTGCGCAAAACGCAATGTTTTCACTCAGGACCACTTGCTTGCGAGGATGGACTAAAACTATATTAAGAACTTCCTGAACTAGTTTTGAAATTTTTTCTCCGGAATGGGGGGGGGTTACTTTTTCTAGGCATAAATAAAGACAAATAATAACCCCATAGATTATGTCCGTAGAAAAAGTTTTGTCCTTTATGGAGTAAATGTAAATGTCTCAATTATATCCGAATATCCCTCGTATATTGATAATATTACATTATACCATCATTGTATTTTTTTAAGGTCAAGGCAATGACTCAGAATTTAGAGGAGTAAAGGGCTTATCGAGCCCAAAATGGCAAGGAGTGCATTGTTTTTCAATTTTACAAAATCACTGCAACAGACAAAAAGATCAATGAAAGTTTTTATATGATTCAACGATTAAAATGATTCAAACTGATGGAGCAGACATGTCACAAGTCCCAATGAGACCATCGGAGCTAACATCAGCTTAACCAGTATAAGTTTTGCATTTGAAATCTTTTTTGGCAAAATGTAGAAAAACAATAAATGTCGAAGCATAGCATTGAAAGGTGTATTTTAAGAGGCAAAATGACAAATTACCTTAGAAATATCTTGGATCAAAAAGTTTTGTGATGTAAGGGTGATTTCCTTTTATTTTTCTGTATCAAATTTAAAACGTTGGGGGTAGCATGAAAAGGACAATCAGACTTCCAGTGAACATTTTAAATGTTAAAAACTGAGTAACAACAAAAAAATACGATCATGGAAATAGAAGTGGGAGGAAACTCCACCCCTCCTGATTCTATCACCCCCTCAAATCAAGGGTTTTTGATCCGGTCCGCTCTATATATATATGTGGGGATCAAAAACCGGAGGGCAAGCCCCTTCTCAATTTCCTAGTGCCTGAATATATTCGTTTGAGCGAAATTCGGATGCAGACGAAATAACTTTTCTGAAATTGTTTTCAATCTACTGTATTTTCAGTTCAATTTAGGAATGAAATATCCATATATTCACTATAGGAAGGTCAAAATTGAAAACATTTATCTACATAAAAAATTCAATATTCACAAGACTGTATTGAAATGTTTCTACATTACTTTCACAATTGAAGCACTGTTTTAAAGTGGTGTCATTGTGTAATTTTTGAATTTATCGGGTGGTATTAAATACAAAAATTACAATATGACAATTTTTGTATTTACTACCACCCGATAAATTCAAAAATTACAATATGACAATGGGTTTTAAAAAATTCCTCTTATATATGTCTGTGTATCCAATTCTCAGACGACCATGTTTTCATATACATGTACATGTACTTGAATGTACGTTATGCTTGGAATCTTCATTATTCTACGAGTAAATTTTGAAGAATTTCTCAAAGAGTATCCCACTGTTTATAAATAAAATTGAATCCACATAATACACGGACGATATTTTTCAGACATGCAGAAATTTTATGTCCTTACACGTATATGATTGCCATGTCTGATTCATATTTGGACGTTCTTCTGACTATACCAGTACTAACTATATTTAAGACTAAATTAAAAGTAAATTTTCTGCCAAACGAATGACTTTAGCTTTTTCTATTGTCATCTTTCCCTGTTTAGGAAATAATACAGGCACGTGGCAACAGAGAAGGGAAGGGGGGCTCCCCCACTTTTTTCCCAACATAACTTTTACTATTGCAAATGTTCATTGATAGGCTGGTTGCTTCCCCCTTTTGTGGTACAGTAAATTGAAATAAGGGTAATGTAACATTGTATGCAAAAAAAAGATGCTGAAAGAAGTTGGTATCCGAAAAAGTTGCCCCCCTTCACCCACCTCACCCCCACGAAATAGGATTTTCGAGTTTGGGTAACGTCGCAGCTGTTGCAGAAAATATTTTATACCTAATACATGTATATATTTTTTTCTGCGAAAGCTGCGACGTTAATTTCCGTACTAGCAAACAAAGAAAAGCGCTTAACTGTATTTATATTAATTTTACATATTTATGAAAAAGGTCAAAGTTAAATTAAGAAAGTTAAACATTATACATTTATTGACGGAGTTCGAGGACAACATGCGCTTTGTCAGTCCCAAGAACCAACTGTCTGTCTGAGGATGTTAGAACGACAAAACGCATTTTACCCGAGAACTTAGTCAATAAATGTTTTGCTATACCTTTCATTTTCATTTTTCTCACATATACATGTATTTTGTACTATCTACCGTGATGTAACCTCAGATCCGTCACTACTGAACACCAATGAATGAAAATGAGATTAAGCTCCGCCCATTTTGTGACTTAAGCGATCCAACATCTCATCGACCGGTCCAACATCTCACAAAGCGGTCAAACATCGAATGTTTTTATGCCCGCTCAGCAAATCATTACACATTTATTGACTGGGTTCGAGGGCAACATGCGTTTTGACGGACCCAAGAACCAAACTGTCTGTCTGAGGCACACAGTTTGGTTCGAAGGTCCGACAAAACGCATTTAGCCCGAGAACTCTGTCAATAATTATTTTGTTATACTTTTCAGTTTATTTTATTGGCATGCATGTATTTTGTACTGCATTCTGTGGTTTAACATTAACTCAGTCACTGTTTAACGAATGAAAATGAGATTCAGCCCCACCCATCCTGTGACGTAAGCGGTCCAACATCTCACTAAACGGGTCCAACATCGATTTTTTTTTGTGCCCGCTCAGCAAAACATTAAAAATGTTAGAATTTTTTCGTTTAGATTTATGTAAGAACAAATTTTTAAAGGTATAACAATAGATATGATGGACTTTTTTTCGTTTATTGCTTTGTAAAGGAACAATTTTAAAAGGAATATATTGCAGTCATATATGATTGCGCGGACCCTGAGGTCCACGAAGCAAATATATAAGCGAAATTTAACAGGATGCAAACGACAGGCTATGCATGCGCGAGAATGATGGAGAGTTCGCACCTTAGGTAACCTGCCCGTAGAATAATTCGCCCTATTCGAATTAAAATATGCCATTATTTGCAAATCGCGCTTTTAAATCCACATATCGCATTCACATAGTCATCAGCGGATCCAAATTTCCCACTTATATTGTCATATACCTTTTATGTACAAACTAAACTATGATTCTATTGTACAAGCATTTTAAAAAGTAGGAAGAACTTATATACATGTAACTTAATATCTTGAATGAAAAACGTCACTCAACGACTAATTCTAGATTTTAAAAGATAGAAGAAGTTTTCAATGGCATAAGTCTTGTGCATCAAGGTTCGCAAAATAATTTTTTCAGCAATCCAATACCGTTTGATAGAGGTCTATATATAGCAACGGGTTTTAATGTGTGTGGGGGGAAGGGGGGGGGGGGCAAAAATTTCTGCGTGCTACAGAGCTGTGATACACGTGAACCATCATCATATCTCGGTTCTTCTTCCGCATAAATCCAAAACAGGTGTCAAGTCGCAGCCATTATCGGTTACATGCACATGTATCAAATAGCCCGATTTTTGAAACTGACATAACTTAAGGCCACTAATCGGAGATAAAATTTAACAACTTTGCTTTGAAACTACAATCAGTCATAAGAAGGCAGATCATTGTGGAAAATGAGAACAAACCTACATGAATATTCACTACACCTAGAAAATTTCTTAATTGAATTTCGGTTAGAAAAACATGCATATGGTCCACGTATTTCAGTCCTTTTTTTAAGGACAGCAACTTGTTGTATTTATAACTGACGGAAGAAGGATATTGAGATAACGAACAGTGTTCAATATCAACATCTATACAACAATACAAAATAGGAGCAGAACAAACACTGACCTGCGAAACATCAGAAGTGGGATCAGGAGCCATGGAGGAGTGAGCATCCCCTGCTGACCGGTCACACCCGCCGTGTATCGACCATAGAACTAAAGAAATGATGTCTTTAAACGAGACTGCTGATATTCTTTTTTCATCAACTTTCTTGTCAATAATTTACTGTGGTTTAGAAATTGTTCATACGTAGAGAATATAGGTACTCTTGCGTATCGAGTCAATTGATATATATATATATATACAGACTCAATATGCAGGTGATGAAGGTATATTGCTGCATATGTAATGGAAGTTGACGATAGAAAAGTTAAAGTCATCACGTTTATCATATAGCTTGGTTGTTAGATTACCATTAACACATTTTTCAAGTTAAATATCCAAGTATGAAGCAGATGTGCCAGACTCTGTGGTATCTTTTATCTCAAGTTCACCATGATATATTGTATCGACGTAGGAATGGAAATTACTAATGTTAATTGACAATACGTCGTCGATATATCTAAATGTCGAGTGTTTTCTTCTTTTCACGCATAAGATTTTGCACAAATTCTGCTTCATATGAATATAAAAACAGGTCTGCTGATAATGGAGCACAATTGTTACCTATGGGAATTCCAATAGATTGTTGATATTTTAAAATCAGTGTTCATTAATTTCACCTTTTTTCATTAGGAAATACATAATATATTATACCAAAAGTATGTCTTCATACGAGATATTATTAATATCCTTTTCGATACATTCTACCTAATAAACAGGACTTTATAGCATCCAAAATATATACATAATTATAAAACATTGCATATCTTTCCGCTTTTTTGTCTTAGCTATCAATGTCTATAATCAGTCAAACGTCCAAATATGAAAGGAATAAAAGACAGCCAACCAATATAACTAATATTTGGCATTTTGCGATTTTCAATGTGTTTGAAATATAGAAATATACAAATGTAATGGTGATTTATTTAAACATACGTCCACTGTTGGTCAATGGGGACATATTGGAGAATTAAACATTGAAGTTCAAACACTCTAATGGAAAAAAATGTCAATTTTCAACAGGGGTAAAATTTTTAGATAGTGCATACAAAAAATGGGACTTTTTTTCTTCGGGTTTTGTCGTTAGAAAATGACCCGTCATTTCATTACTATGGTAGTCATTACACATCTTTACACCGGCCTGGCACAGTGGTTAAAATTCCTTATATAATTTAGGTTCGTAATTTTTAAAAATTTCAGGGGGCCCCTAGCTCTTCCAAAATTGGGAAGTGAGTGATCTATGGGTGTTAAGTGTTTGTAATCAAATCAATTCGGAGCTCTGTATGTATACAAGTGTGAAAGTAAACAGAGAAATGTTCAATATCGTATATCTCCTAGTAAATATTTCAAAAAGTGTTCCGCGTGGCGCCGTGTCCTTAATTCGCGAATTCGAATATACTGCGGGACGCGGAGATCAGTCCTTCTTATGATACCGTATGAACCGATCGAGGTCCCTCGTCAAAGTAAGTGTTGACATGCACGCAAAAAGTCCCCTGCTTTTCATAAATGGCTCTGAGGGCCAGGTATAGATGAAAATTTTGTAAAAATATTTTCTGCCCTCAAGAATTTTGACAAATTGTTGTAAGTCTTCAGATATGCAACAAAATTTGAATCGAGAGAAAAAATCCGGATACTAACTAGTGCCTTTTTTCTCGAATAAATCTCTCTCTTTCATTTATTTTCATTTATTTTCTTTCTTTTATAGATATGTCAGGTGGTAGTCAGAAATTCTTTTTTTGGCTGTTTTTAATGCCTATATTTCGAATCCAAGAATGTTCCTTCTTATGATACCGTATGATTTTTTGACATCACGCATTAATAAATGGCTCTGAGGGATTTGCCCTACAAATGGTTGTGTCTTCATGCATTGCATACGAGAGAAAAATCCTCTAGTAGGGGATGTATATTTCTAATACCATAGTGTATTCACCGTATGCCTATATTTCAACGGGTAATCGCGGGGGTAGTCGCTAAAAAGTATGGGGGAGTCGTTTTCAACGTATGGGGGAGTAGATTTTCACCGCTTCGGAGTCGGAAGAGATGTGGTTCACGTCTTTTTTCGGTATTTATAAGATGTATTTACAAAAAAACAAATATCCCACGGAAGTTGGCAATAGTTAAGCTTTATTTTGGTCATTTGTCCGGCTGTCATATACGTCTAGTTTTCTCAACCACTTCGAAACTGTTTGACAGTTTTCATATTTTCGTTGATCGGATGGTAAAAACATGCATGATTTGTACAATCTACGGCTTGCGTAGGGATTCTCACTGTCAAAACAGCGAGAGAAAACGTTTATATTATAAATGCAACAACTTAAACTTGACTAGACTTTATAAAAAATAATAATTAAGACATTTTCTCCTCAGACAGTGACAGTTACGTAGGGGGGGGTCGTTTATGGGAAAGCATATCGCAGGAGAAGTCGCAAAATAAAGTCAAATGCATACTTAGTGTTGTTTTCATCTC
>NW_026924192.1:0-22950 GCF_032062105.1 Saccostrea cuccullata | reverse complement strand
ATATAAAATATCCATATATGGTTGGAAGTAACAAGATACACTAGTTTCAGTTAATTTTTTCATAATCAAAAACTTGCCCCGTTTGATAAAAAGGTAAAAAATCTGGCATATTTCCAGATTTTTTAAAACTATGAAAATGGGAGGGTAAATTTCTTCAAATCGTATTATCACACATAATTTATGCCTAAAACGATATCAGACATCTGTTCGAAAACATAACCATTATCTACCTTCTCTACAGAAGAGCGCAACAGGGGAGACAATTCTAACAAAATGTAAATAAATTGTAAAATACGTTTTTTTTTCACAGGAAAAGAAGGGGAAAAATTTTGATAGGTTTTATAGAATCAAAAATATTTTTTATTGTTTATATTTATATAATATAACATTATATAATATTCATTTAAATTTCTGTTAAATGTTAAACTTATAAAATTATCAATTTTTCTATCATCTGAATTTGAGGTAATTTTATTACGATTTTATTTTTCTCTGTCCTTGAGAGGCCAAAGGTGGATTTTAAATATTATTGGGATACTATACTAGAGATTTTTAAATGCAAAAATTTCTGAAAAAGTAAGCGTCACTTTTTAAGAAACATATCTCTGAATATTGACAAAAATGAATCATTATCTTTTCTTGGCACCATGCCAATATTTGTGCTCTTGGGGCAGCCTTTTATACAGGGGTAATACAAAAAAAATTGAATCCACCTTTATTCTAGGACTCAGTTTGTGAGAAAACATTGCCTTTTACTTCATATATCGTTTTTTTTTTTTTATTTTTTAATATTGAATTGGTCATTTTTACACGAACTTTTGTGCATTTTTCCCTTGAATATTGACCAAAATAAATTATTACTGTTACTAAAAATAGAAACAACCGATGCAAAAATAAACAACATATTTCTGACTCTCAATTGGCGTCCTTTAAGTTAATAAAAAAAATTAGTTTGTTCTTGAGACTGCCTACCAGAGTGTTTTTCTTATATCTGCATGGTTTTCTCCTAGACAAGCTCTTAATACAAACACAAGGGCAATAAAGGAAACATATCAAGATTAAATATGTGGTCAACACCTTTTCCAACAATGTCACATTGGCATCATTAAACCAGATGGATTAATAAATCCTTTACAAACAGGGTCTGATCTTAGGCAGGGGCTATTTTGGGTATATTTAAATGGTAAGCACTTAACTACTACATGTTACACGTTATTTGGGGGATGACAAATCCCAATGCCCAACGCCCGGGGCCAGTGAATTGAAGGGGTGGGCAAGTTAAGTTTAATTAAGTACTTCTCCGTCCACAATGGGTCTAACAAAACTAAAATCAATATATAAACCATGAATTTTAAGCTCGGCATAGGGGTTTGCACGATTTACTTAATATTTAAGTATTTATAAACACAGTACATGTATTTGTTTATGGTAGCAAAAATTCGCATAGGAAAACTGAATTTTGACTATGAACCTGCCCTTTGACAAGTGGGTTAAAAATCGGCTTTTCATTTCTTTTACATGGACAAATGCTGTATTAGATCACACTCTTTACAACAGCAGCATTATTAAGTGACAAAATTTTTTTTGAGGAAAAAAACCCCTCTATTTTTTAAAATACAAAAAAAATAATTTATTGGTATGGATTCAAAGGAATATAATTGAAGAAATTTGACTCTTTATTTTAAAATAAATCAAAATACGCTGGGATTGTACATTTTTGTTTCAATGACCCAAAAATCTGGCCTAGAACATTATGGAATCAAAGTATAGATATTGCCCACTTTTGCCACAAGTTATTAATTAAATCAAATTCAATTAAATGATCTGACATTAGTCTGATCCAAGATGAGTCTTGATTACATATGGAAAAACTAGCTTTCAAGTGTCTATTATATATAAACGTTTATAAAATTCGAAATTTACAGGTAAGGTGGGTGAAATGCAGTGAATAAAAAACTTTCATATTCTCACGATAGTGGGATTGAACTTGTATAGACAAGTTCATTTGGCGGAGTTCGGGGATTACCATGAATGAGGAGTTCTCTCATGTCTGACTCAAACCTTTGGGTAATATAGCCTCGGTACTGGGGGATATTTGTGGGTTACCTAAGCGGTACATGAGGGACCAGCTTGATCCTCGTGGTACCAAGGGCAATTTTTGGGGTCTAACATGGGGTAAATGGGTACTATCTTCATGGTATACCAGGGTGGGAGCTTCGAGGCAGGCAGAGTAAAGGGCTGAGTCAGAACGTGAAATCATTCGTTACATGTGGCATCCACTGTTGTTGGTACCAAGAGGTATGTTTCCACAAGAGTCACTTGTGGGGGCGCTATAGCACCAGGTTAGTAGGGAGGTCATCCCGGTAGGCTGGTAATAATTCCTGGACTTGTCGGGGTATTTACATCTAACTATAAATAGATTGTGACAAATAGTTGTCACAAAATGTAATAATTGTTTTTACAATAAGTGTTATTAAAACTAATATGGTTCTTTATTCATTGCATCTGGGATTAAATTCCTATTAAAACAAACCTTTTGGTATTTTTTTGATATTCTGAAAAAAAAGAAATAAAAAACGATTTGAAGTACCAATTTACATGTACTAAGATGAAATAAATAAGTAAAATATTTAGTTAATAAATATATGCATTCGCTCTGTTAACTTGAAAAACAAAATATATTATAAACATGCAAAGTAATAAAATAAAAAAAAATTACCTCGAGTCATTGATATATCCATTTTTTTTTTTCGAAATTTATGTCAATACAGTATTAGACATTATTGAACATAAATTTAATTTCTTGGCACATATTTCACTTATCTGCATTTATTTTGCAAATATGCTCAGCATAATTTTTTTTTTTTGGCTAGAAAGTGATAAAATAAAAAAAAATGTTAAAATCAGCTTAATTTTGACTTGTTTTTCTTTTTCTTCACTTACCTTATTCCAGTATTGTAGTAAGTCTTGTTCATTTAGTGTGTGATGTTTTATAAAGCCATGTCGCGGGCATACAATCTCGGGACTTTCCAAGAATTTCTTTTTCTTCGATAAAACAGTCTTCATATTCCTCAAATACACATTGATGTGAACATTGATAACCGACTGTAAAAAGTATTTTCTTGTGAAACTTTGGGTAATATTAGCTAGGTTTCTTTCTACTGTTCTCCGAATTTTTAACGTAACATTCTTATTAATATTAACAGGGTTTAGTTTAAAAACCTGTAGTTGTATGGTGGAATCTGTTACTGCCAGAGCGATGGAGTGTTGTTTGTATGTAAAACATACAACGTCTTTGAATAAACATTGTCCATTATCCTCTATAATTTTCCATGTACCATTGGTGTTAACAAGGCATGCAACGATAAACTGACAGTACATGAAAAACGGTAGAAATTGAAATTGAAAAACAAGAACAGATGTTTTATTATTGCACATTTGTAGCAGTCGCTTCTCTGTTAATCCAAAAGTTTTTTTGTTAACAAAAGGAACGTAATGGGGATTCGAATCTTTGCCTATTGCCAAGAGTCCAAGTCTCTGCATATATTTTAGGAGTTTGGATTGGTTAACATTTACAACAAAGGTTGTTTGCATACAGTTATTATATCTAAATGTTCTTGACAAAACAAACCTATTTCTCTCCCATATTTTACAAAGAAGGCTATTCTGTAAACGACCAGTATCATAAAACTCCCTCCAATGCACTTCATTATCTGCAATATCTCTGAGATGGTACACGCCCAAATATGATATCCTTAAAACAATCCACAAACCACTGTACGTTAATTATGACTACATCTCGCAGACCCTTTTCTCTGAAAAAAATAATTGTTCCTTTTTTCATGAAAGAATCGTAAGATTTCGCGTACATTACCATTTAATTCTATTTTTTCTAATCTGAATTCCTGCTCAAGTTCTCCAAGATGAATCATTTTTGACTTTTTTCTCTGGAGATTTGTAATTGTATCAGCACACAGCACCCATGTTTTTGGAATTGTTTTGCCCCATTTCTCAAGTTTAGCAATAAAAAAAATATAGTCCTCGAGTTCTTTCATTTCGTCATGACCGTCAAATCCAGTTAAAAAAAATCTGTCTCTGCTTAAGTGTTTCTTCAAATTAGATCCTGGAGGAAGTAAATCTAACAGTCGGTGATAAAAATCTTGCTTTTTCTGAAAAAACAAAGAACAGGAATCCCATTGGCCAAAGTGCTCATCTAATTAAAGGATAATACAAACTGTTTGTTTTGGAGTGAAAGCCTAATAATTTCAGACCTAAAACACACTACCAGGGAAATAGAAGAAATCCAATTTAAACTATTGATGCCTAATAAATCATACATTTGTTCTTCAAAATGTGTTGTCATAGACCTAAAGTGGTTCATATGTACTCAATTTTATTTTTTCAAAATAATTGAGATTAATTAATAACACGTTCAAGTATTTGAGAAAATAACAAATTTATTTGAAAGTATTAAATTGCATTTTCAAGTAATTGACCTCAAACCTGGTTCAGAAAAAAATAAAATCGAATCTTCACTTATTGAGAAAGTAGCGGCATTCCTTTGACAAATCATTGCTTTGAATGATTTTAATAGATTTTTCCCAGTATTAATTTCTTTGTGAATGTTTAAACTCCTATTAAGACTCTGTCCTAGCCCCGATCACCCACATCATTTAATTTGATATAAACAAACTTGATTATACTTTATCTCAAGGTGTTCCTTACAGTAAACCTCCAAACGTCGGACACAAACTCTTCGATCAGAAGAAAAAAACTCGTTTGAGTCTTTGGTTAAGTCCTTATATAAAAGATGCTATATGATACACTAATTAAAACCTGACCACCACCCCTCCCCCCACCCCTTAAAAAAAATTGCCTGACCTATAAAGGCTTTGACTAACACTTCGATTTTCATTTCTTACATAAACTTTAATTTAATATAATTCTACAAAAAATATTAAAGTGAACACTTTAGAACGTGTAAATTAAAGTTTCCAAAATTATCATTATAGTGTCGTAAGAATCAGTTTAAAATCAAAGTATCAAAGTTATCACTATATTAAATTAAAGTGTCAATGTTGTCACTCTGACAAAATTAATCGGAAATGTATTCAATGTTGGTCCAGATGTCTCAATTGAATTCACCGATTTTTAATTTTTTGTTTTATCTTTTTGTCAAATCTATACGAAAAAATTCTAACATTTCTAATGGTTTGCTGAGCAGACATAAAAACATCGATGTTGGACCGCTGAGTGAGGTGTTGGGCCGGTCGTTGATATGTTGGACCGCTTACGTTACAGAATTGGCGGGGCTCAATCTAATTTTCTTTCATTGTTGTTGAATATTGACAGACCTGAGGTTACATCACAGAAGACAGTACAAAATACATGGCATTGCATAAGTTAATGTATTTTTTAAACAATGACCTTAATGTGACGTTCTTGTAAATTTCTCTATATTAAGTTATTGTATAACAATGTTATCTTTTGTAATAGATTTATACCATGCATCAACCGGGTTGTCTTATGTAACTTCGTTTATCTTTTAACGGGAAAGGGGAAAATCACGACATTTGCGCTGCTCAATTTTTCGAATTTTTCGCATTAATGCTACAAACCCCAATTTTTAACTTACCATACTACTGAAGATTTTGGACAATGTGATATAGGTATTCGTTTCACAGTTCTGTAGATTTTCTGCAAAAGTGAGTTTGTACTTTTGTGATATCAGACAGTTATGTAAGTTGTATTGTGAAAGGGGTTTCCTCCGAAAAAGGAGATTACTGTCACAACATGGACACCCCAATATTTTTGAGTATCTTTGATTGAACATTTTTGATAAGACGCCTGGAATAATATATGAGCAAATCAAGTGAATTCGGTAATTTAAAACTCAATACGAACAATATTCGGTGTCACTGAATGGCCAAGGTGGTTTTAAAGTTAAGAGACATTCGTCTATTTAGAGACTTGTTGAAATTTGACCCACCCCCCCCATATTTGCTTTATGCAAACGGGTGAAAAAATAACATCTTGCATAGCAGTCCGACCAATTGCAAAAACTATTACTTGTTATTCACTTTGATGTAGGTGTACAAATTGTTATAATTGGTCAATTGTTTTGACGTAGACCTTGGGCATAATCTGATTACTGTAACGACCGTGTTATCCACATGATCAAAGTTTTGATGGGTGAATGTAGAAAAACTGGACAATATAAACTTTTGGTTTTATAGAGGCTTTTAGAAAAGCCTGGATTTTTTGAGCAAGGATAAATAATAACCAGCATAAGACAGGCCAGTATGACAATTTTTTTGAGTCATTTATGGTCCATTATAATTTGATAGGGATAGCTCATAAATGAAGTCTCATGCTTTGGTTATCTATTCAATTTAAAAAAAAATTTTTTAACCCTTTCAAAAAAAATTTTAAAGGGGATTTTTGTTAAAATGAAAATGTGGCACTCAATTTTAAATTTTGGAAAAAATTTAAATTTTTTTTTGAAAAATTAAAATGTTGAAATCATATCTATTCCACCTTTGGGGTTTAGAAACACGTTGTTAAAAGTTTAAAATCGGTAAGAAATGAAAAAGATAGGACGTTTTATGGATATCAAAGGATGTCCACCGAAATAAAAGAATTAAAGAGTACCTACTAACCGCAAGCGCCCTTGATAACGAATTTGACATGTCCGGTCAAAACATAGGCTAACTTACCTTAGCTTATATTTACTTTATTAGTGCACGCAAAATAAAATTAATATACCATTGAAAAAGTCTTGAAAAGATCTATTTGATGGTGTAAAAAAATGAAATCGGTCATTAAATAAAAGATTAATTAATTTCTAGAGCAAAGCTTGTTGCAAAGCAACAGTGGTTTTCCGTCCAATAAGACTGGAAGTAACTTTAAAATTTTAAAAAAAAGAGTAATGACGTGCTAAAAAGAATTAAATCCTCCAAATTAAAGTTAATTATTGCAAAAGTAAGCCATGTATTGCTATTTCCCGGGTTTACTTGAAGTGACGTGAACTGACGGAAAATTGTTTTATGCTTCCAATGACAAGTATTTACTAAAAGCGTGTCAAGAACAGCAAAAATATGCCATTTTTGACTACCGGAAGTAGATTTATTTTGATGATTTCAATAGATTTCACTTGACATTTTGAACAACTTTGCTTCTTGATGTTTTACAAATTCTTAATACATTTTGAGATATGGGAAAATTTTGGCCCCTCTAGATCACTTAATTTAGGGGCCAGTCTTTTTTTCGAGATACCATTTGAAAGATCTCTAAATTCTGAAAAAAAAAAGTTATATATGTTTTATTAAAATATTTACAAGTAAAAAGATATAACATAACATGTCAAAAATTAGAAATTCTCAATGGGTTTTTAGACCATACCGAGAGTTTAAAGGCATATTCCAGTGAAAGTTATTAACACAATGCAAATCTACAAATGTTGCTCTATCTTTCCGATAAGTTTCGTCTTCCTCTGATGAGCAGTTTTATAAAGAACGGCGGACTAACTGATCATTAAATAATACTAAACTGAAAAATCTTTGGGAAATGGAAGTGACTCATCAAAAAAAAAAATATCGAGATTTTTTAATGTTCTTTTATACCTGACGTTTCATAAATATCTAACAAGCTGTTTTGGATATGGTGCAAATTTTAAGAGGGAAAAAAAGGAAGAAAAACAGTGGAAAAAAAACAAACGACTAAAAAGGAGGTCTTCCCCTGAAGACGGAAGACCTTAATAAAGGGAAAAAAAATCGAACAAAGTTACAACAATAAGGTGTTGTTGAAACGGAAATCCTTAATGAAATTAATAAATACTTTATTTAAAGAAGGTGACCTGGTTAGTAGATGCACTTTTCTTCCCAAGGGCCTTCTATATATAACAGATACAAAAATTTTTTACAAGAAAATTTCTCATATATAATTCATACATAGTAATAGAATTAAGGAATTACAATTACAGGATTATCAATAGAGTGTATATGTATAAACAAATAAAATCACAATTTCAATACAAAATTTTCCCAAAATCGAAGTCTTATTGTTCAAAAAATTGTACTAAACTGGGGATGTAATTTTCTACATTACGCTTAAATTTTCGTAGAGATTGGCCCCGTGGGGATCCGGGTTAAAAAGTTCAGTACCCCCCTTTCTGCGTAAAAGGCGACTAAATGGGACTGTCCTTCGGATGAGACCGTATAAACTGAGGCCCCGTGTTACAGCAGGTGTGGCACGTTAAAGATCCCTCCCTGCTCAAAGGCCGTATGTGCCGAGCATAGGCGTAAAGTTGCAGCCCTTCACCGGCAATGGTGGACTCCGTATTATGAAATATTCTGGAGAGGGACGTTAAACAGTTCAATAATAAACGGAGATTGAGAGAGTATAATGTGTTGGGGAAGTTTATTCCATAGATGTACACCTGAATACTGAAAAAGGTTTGAAAAGTTTGTACGAAATTTGGCAATCTTATATCATAATTACTTTCAGATCCAGGTTATAAGAAGTTGAAAATGAAATTCAAATAAATTACAAAGATAGTGGAGAGTCGTTCCACTGAAAATGTTGTATAATAAAATGTATTTGTATAGATCAACCAGCACATAAACTGTTAACCATCTAAGTTTTTCAAACGGTTGTTTAGAAGAAGAATCGGGACTTGCGTCAAGAATAATTCTTGCTGCCCTTTTCTGCTATTTAAATAGTCTATCCATGTCCTGCTTTGGGAAATCACCCAGATAGTCAAACAATAGTTACTAGATGATAAAATATAAGCATTATAATATAGTTTTCTGGATGGTAGAGGGAGAAAATTCTTAATCCTTCGAAGAGTAAATAACCTATAATTTACCGTTTTACAAACCGAATCAATATGATTTGCATACTGTAACTTCTCAATACTATGTACACCAAGAATTTTTTTTTTTCAGTTTCAACTACTTCGATTGCTTTGTCCGAGGCATAAAGTTGTGAAATTGGATTATCTAATTTTGATTTTCTTTGCTGTGTTTCCATTTGCATACACTTTGCTTTATCTACATTTAAAATAATTTGATTTTGAGCACACCATTTCTCAATCTAACAAAGATCTGAATTTAGTGTATTTTCAAAACATATTGAATCAAAATTATTAGAATACAGAGTGATATCATCAGCAAACATATCAATATTTTAATTGTTTATATGTAATGGCAGATCATTTATATACGATAAAAATAAAAGTGGGCCCAAGGTTGACCTTTGTAACACTCTTTCTGTGACGGGTAGAATATTGGAGACACATGATCCAAATTTAACACACTGGGTCCTATCGTAAGGACATGACTTAATCCACTTTATAGCTGTAATGTCAAATTTGTAATGGGTTAATTTCTGTAGAAGAATATCATGAATCACCAAATCAAATACTTTACTAAAAAATGTCAATGTAATACCGATTACCTCATCACTATCCATTGCAGTAAGCCAACTTTCTGTTAATTTTGTAAGTGAAGTTTGACAAGAATGGAGTTCCCTAAACCCCAAATGAGATTGTGTTAGTAGATCAAATTCATAAGTGAAATGTTGTATTAGCTTAGCTACATGTCTTTCTATCAATTTAGATATAGTTAATAGAATAGAAATATGACTATAATTATTCGGGTCAGCTTTATAGCCTTTCTTAAAAATAGGTGTTACTTTGGCTTGTATTAAAGAACGAGTTCACTGAAGGGCCCCGCTAAAATGTGAAAAATAAACAAATCAAATTAAGCAAAAATGTTCATCTCAAATCATTAATTGATATCTAAACCATACGATTCAACAAATTTTACCGCTGAAATCCACGAATGTACAAAGAACAAAACTATACAATGTATAGGGGTCAGACGACATTTTTGGTTTTCTATCGTAAATCGAGAACGGTCATTCGTTTCAAAGCTTTTGTTAACTATGAGCCCAACGTTGTGCAAACTTGTGCGAATGACAAAAGACGTAAATACATTTATTAAACTTGTGTAAAAGTATGAAATTTGCACATGATAAGGCTGGAACTAAAAATATTTAAAATGTATAAAAAGTACAATGTTTTTCCTATGACAAGTGGGAGCTATTTACTTTTATGCCCATGTTGAACCCATGTGCTTGAATAAATTATTTAAACTACTGATGGTCACGTGAGTTTTACCCAGGTTAACATTCCTTAAAGGTGCTCACTGTAAAACATTAGGCAGGTTTTGTATCAGTAAGTCAAGCACGCTTAAGACATTTGTGTGTATTTGTTTTTAAGAACACAAGTGGGGAAATAGAGTTTAGTGTCAAACGTTTTTAACCTTCATGCAAGACAACGAAACAGGTATTGAAAGCCACCTAAACACTCCTTTTTAATTTCAAATTCAATGAAATTATTATTGTAATTTTTTGTAATTTTTTAAATACAAGAGTACCAATTTCATTGTTTAATCATTATAGCTACAGGCAACTACACAAATTCATTCAATATTTTTAAAAACAGGTTTGGCGCAAGAAATCACATTCTGCAAACGCGCCCGGCTATGATATATCATCAGATTGTTGTATTCCCCTTGATTTTCATAATCGAAACTAAAATTAGGTTCTGTGCAACTTTTCCGGATTTAGGATATCCATAGGCATTTTAAAAAATTCAATTGTTTCAGATCCATGTTGATTTTAGTTATGCTTAACATGCTTTTTAATTTGAAATATCTACTAGTATCTATTTATTACCAATAGAGAACGATTTGGTGATATCTTCTAGAGTAGAATGGCACATAAAAAAGGCGCATTGAGTATTGCTCAAGTGCACTAATCCTTTGTCAGGAAATACCACTTACTGTGCTAGCATTTATAAGATGAGTTACAGGCTGAAAAATTGATTTAAGTTGTGCTTAAAAATATAGACGTTCATTTAATTTTTCTATTGATCGGAAATGCTAAAATGTAAAAACAATTGAAAGAAAAGGATTTTAAAAAATCAGAAATCACAACGTGTTCAGGAAATCATAAAAAAACCATATACTCACATCCGGAATGATTTTTTCAGAGTGTGTTGCCACAACAATAACCAGTGCTTCGTCATCACAATAAGTGTGGATAGACTTCAGCCAGAAAACAATGTAATCTGCAATAATGATAATCACACAGTAGAATTAAGAATTGGGTATAAGGATGTCAAGTTTTCAATTCAAGAATCATGAAAGTTATTGTTAACTTGGCAGCCAAGTAAATTTTCCGTCCGTGTTAGACAAGAACGTGTATAATATACTTCAAAAGCACACGTTTCAGGGCTGTCTATAAGTTCATAGACAATTTTTTTAAAAAGTATTTTCAAATTGAATGGTCTTAGCTCTAAATGCACTTAATGTATACCAAAATATTTGATATGAAAATTTTATTTAAAATAGATTGGTTTTGAAATTTTGAACTTTTAACTCTTGTGTTTTTGTAGTAAAACAAAACGCATAGATAAAATAGGCGACATCGCATATCCGGATGAAACAGCGATCAAACACAAATTAAGTTTCACATGTATTATGGTTAAAACGACTCGGATTATTGAAATATATTAACTGAATTGATTTTATTATGGTATATACACTTACGACAACAATCTTTAAAATGTGGCTTTTAAAAAAAGGAAACAACTGTTATATGACAAAATGGATATCCCTATCGACGATGTTGTTTCACATACGAGGGGTTATCAAAAAGTTCGTGGACTAGCGCCATCCAATTAAAACCGCTCAAGGAACATCAGTGAATTTTGAAATATCTAGTAAGCATCTTCTTTTTTATCCAAAGAAAAAACCACAAATCATGAATTTTATCTTTTAATAAATTAGTAATGCTTTTGTAAGCAATGGTATGTCCAAGCGGCGCAACCTCGAAAACGACGTTTTTTCGAGCTATGTGTAACTGAGAAAAACTCATTTGATATGATTATTTGACATCCAAAAATCCTGTTAATTAAGGTATGTGTCGGGACACAATTGTTTTATAAAATATGAAATTCTCACTTCATTCAGGAATTTCTATGAAATTTTATCGTAAATTTTACACGGAATGTCTAAGAAAAATTGAGGCCTTGAAAATGACGTCAAAAGGGGAAGGGGTATCCGTTTCACACATTATATAAAGTTTTGCCCCTGAAAAAAAAAATAGTATAGATCTAAAATATGTTGAAACTGGCTACAGAGAAATAATATGCATCCGGAGTACTTGTTTTTTTTATGTCAAAATAGATTCGGAGAGTAAAGGGATGCATAGTTAATGTCGATTTGCAGTCAAGGTGTGAAAAATCATTCCCGTAAATATGATCATGTGTTGTAGATATTGAACTCCCAAAAGCAAAATATGCCGGCACAATACCAAGCGCGGATCTCTCCCATTGTATTAATCCATCTGGAATATTATATTCATTGAAGGTCACTGTTAATGGCATTGTAAAGTCATAAAAACAAGGCGGGTTTAAGTCCTTACTCAGCTCGAGGAAATCTCATCAAAAAAGCGTATGAGGGAGAAGAAGATTACATTGAAAAAACAATGACGTTATCGGACGTCATGAAAAAAATGACGACAGCGCCTGGTGATCATCTAATGTCGTTTTCATTTTATAATAATTTGGCAAAAAATGAACGTATCAGGCTGAAATTTTCAACATTTCTTTATTTTGTGTTGTTTTATGTTCCATATAAATTTTGAAAGCACAGACCACAAAGTACTAATTTTACAGCCTCAGTCCACGAACTTTTTGATAACCCCTCGTATACACAGCGTGTACGATATTTGGCGGAAATAGAATTTTGAATAAGTTATTTTAGCGCATTACTTAATGTTGTTATTTAAGTAAAAATGTACCAGACATTCAGCTTTAAACTTGAATGAGTTTAAGCTTCTCTTCGCCAAAATCGCTAAAAAGAATACACAGCAAAATGTAATGGGTATTTTGTGGGAAATACCTCAATTTTTCACACAATGACAAATATTTTCTTCACTCACAAAATATGACAAGTAACAAAGTTTCTTAGATAATGACATTTTAAAAAAGCAATTAAACAGCGTTGCTCCATACAAAGAAACGATTTGAGTATTGGCCATAAATTTGATAATTATTACAGTCCGAATTTTCTCTGTCATATTTATATTTTTTCCCCATTTATAATCGAATATTAAAAAAATCTGACTGATAAGAACTCTATGTTATTTATAGCATCAGGTTACTTTTGTTGCCCTAATTCCCATGGCATTAACATTATATGGGGTCAATTATCAAATACTTTAGATATATTCTCTGGAATGGTTTTTGTTCATATTTTTGAATTTCTTTATTTCATAGCATTCAATTATTTGCAATAATTTATTAGCTTTAACGCATATAATATTTGTAAAATGATGTTCAAAAACACATGTATCCTTTACATTGTGATAAATATTTCAAGAAATAAATGATTTTGACAAAAATTAAAAATTTAATCCAGATTTCCTCTGCATTGCCATACATTGATTTTTGTTCCCGAATATTTTCTTCAAATAATAAAATATTTAATTCTTTTAACTGATATTGGGTCAACACTAAGTAATTTTATCCGTTTAGAGCAACTCCTGTTTCATCAACTGCAACATTGCATTCAATATGGCGGCGGAGAAGTGACATAGTGCCTATATATGTTCGAGCTTCCGACATCCTCAATCTAGGTCACATACAGCTGTATATAATTAAAGTTAACAAGATTACCTTGATCATAATTTAAAATTCTAATGTTGTTTATTTTATAAATGTTGATATTTGACTACCTAAATAATCAATAAAAAGCAAGAGCCATCTTATGCATAAAATGGCCCTGTACGTACAGTACCGACCAGACCCAACCTGACACAAAGCAGTCCCAGAGCAGTCCCGGGGACTGCTTTCTGGAACTGCTAAAGCAGTCTTAGAGCAGTCCCACAGCGGTCCCAGAGCAGTCCCACAGCAGTCCCAGCGGTCCCAGAGAGCAGTCCCAGCAGTCCCAGAAAGCAATCCCAGCAGTCCCAGAGGGCTGGGTTTATTTATTTAATGGGCGGAGCTAGCTCAGAAATGAGATTCCCAATAAACAATGGACCTATAAAAGGCTGTAGAATTTGATTCTGGGTAGTATGCTTGGAATCCTTACATGTGTGCGAAGGTCACTTATGAACAGTACGCGCATAGAAACAAAATTGAAATAATATTAATTGAATGAATAAGGCTTTCACACGTACATGTATGAAATTAAACTGAACATGAATATTACACCAGAACAGTCCTTAATTAAAATTAATTAAAATCAATTATCTATTTATTAAAATAAATCACAATTATCTGGTATATTAATGATTCGATTTCTTTTTCTTTCTGTAATTGATACTGTTTCCCATATTTATTTTTTATACAGAAAATTAAACTTCAATTAATTATTTTATACCAGAATTAGCTTTAAATAGATCTTATCGTTATATGGCCAATTTCCATACTATCGGGATACTCTTATAATTTTCTTAAGTATTGGGGCTTTTCAAAAAAAAATCTATTTTGAATTTGCTAAGTATTAATTTTCAGTCATGATTTTTTTTTTACTGACATGTCAATTTAATAGTTTTAAATTTCTCTGTCTCTATAATATTGTGCTTTCAGTTTTACGTGCTTTTTTGTTAATGTTAGAGTGTATATCTGTAAATCACCCGAATGGAACCCTCAGATTATGATCAAAATTAATTAATCCTTAAAGAAATTCATACACATTTCATTTATCAATTTTATTTTTGCTTTACATAGATTGAAATTAGGATCATTGTTGACCAGCGTGTTCAATGATGTGAAACGCTGATATGTATACCCAAATAACGTACACTGATTTTCTGCCCCGAATGCGATTGAAACCGCGAGTTTTGATACCATTTTTATACACATTAATCGGCGGTGTAAACAGAAGCAAAACCAAAAAAAATTAAATCACAATTTTCAACTGTTTATTTTTGAAATTGATGTACTTTTTAATAAATTGTTTATAATTCAAAAACTAGCGGTAATTCATTGATAATTTCCCTATTGATTTTCCACATTGTTTATTTTACGGAAGAATTAATGGAAGCATTAATTAATTCAATTTATGAATTTTATTTCATGGTCATTTAATAAAGTGTGATATTTTAAATTTGATGGTTAAAAATATGTACCTTTTAAAATTAAAAATCTTATATCTACATGTAACTGTAACAATTATTTTATAATTGTACAAATGCAAATTTTTAGTATTTAATTTTACATTAAATACCCCCGTAATAAAATGGCCTACATGTGGATATTTTTTTCTCATAAACCTTATCTTATATATAGGAGAAAAATTATTCTTCCCCTGACTTCCTTATCTAACAAGTTTATTTCTTAAAAGTTTATTCTAAACTACATAAGTATACAGTCTAAGTAAATATTAATTAACTATAATAATATTTACTTATTAAAAGATTGTAAGAAATCCTTGCTTTTTAAACAGTTTAAACTCATCTCTGCTGCAAATAAACAAAACAACAGGGGGCCTGCTAATTCAGAAGACAAAAAGGGCGAAGCTATCACGTCACTCAGAACCTTTTTTCACACATGAATGAACAAAGCAGTCCCAGGGACACCTAGGACTGCTGGGTTTGCTTTTTAGAGCAGTCCAGAGCAGTCCCACAGCGTTCCCAGAGCAGTCCCACAGCGGTCCCATAGCAGTCCCACAGCAGTCCCGTGGACTGCTTTCTGGGACTGCCTGGGTGCCAGGTTGGGTCTGGTCGGTACTGTATATCAATTAATTAACTATCAGTCTTTTTCCCATTTCATATATCAAAATAAAGTAAACACTTAGTGCTTTCATTTCTATGATAAATTTCGTTTTTACAAATCAAGATATTGGAAAACAGGGTTGAGAATTTTCAATGTTCTTGAAATTTGCAGAAAACATGCGTATTTGACTACCTTCAGCAAAGAATTTAAATATGACCACAGCGCACGATGCAAATAATAAAAAAATGTTTTTTGATCTTCAGAAAAAGAGCTTTCATTATGTATTTGTATATTTTGGATCGGAGATTGTGCTCTATATGAAATATTGAATAAATGCTTCAACTTTAGGTCATTTTCAAATGAATTTACAGGATATGAAGAAAATGCAGATATTTTGACGTCACAATGCATTGACTACATGAAGAATTACGTAACGATTAATAGATACTTAGTCACCAACATCTCAATATATAAATACTGCATTTGCAAACCTTCAGAAATTCTTAGGGCCAAACATGGCCCAAAGTCCCTTTTGCTCTTTGTTTCGTGTTTTTGGGACTATTTTTTTAATAGTAAAATTTGATGTCATGGGGCCTTGTGCATTTCAGATCTACCCAATTAGACGGTATTTCGATTCATCTTACCATGGTTATTTCAAGTAAAAATGGAAATATAAGGAATCACTGTCTAGTTTTGAGAGTATGCCAGGGACATCAACAATACTGGGAATCATGGTAAAATTTTAGCATAACGGGCTTATACAAAGTATCTCATGTTTCCCACTATTGTTGATGTCCCTGGCATACTCTCAAAACTAGACAGTGATTCCTTAATTATGTACACTGTAAAGTAATTTTATGAGTATATTCTTTTTTTTAAGTATCGTTCATGTTTGTCAGTGAAGTCTTTGAAAAGTGATGGATGACATTGGTGTACAAATACGAAGGTACGGTTTGGGCTTTATTGTGCCCTAAAAAGGAAATGTTCTTAAAAAGTTGTTAAAATTGCTATAACATGAGTTGAGTAGATAAAATGTTGAAATGGCTTTAACATGAGTCGAGTATATAATATACTCCCCGTCAATGAAAACGCAACACTCTAATTTTAGGGTGAAAAGTATATACGGAATATAACTATGTACCAAAAAAGTTAGGACATCTTTTACTTTGCCAGATCAGTTATTTAATGGTTGAATGGTTTTCATTCCATTACCAAAAGTTGATTTTTTAGCCCTTTTAACAGATAACATTTAAATAAAACACCCCCCCCCTTTCAACCATTTAATCAAAGCATGCTAGTCCGCCATGTACATCATACATGTACGCAGTCCGATTTCTACCATGCATTTGGTTTATCAATGTCTTTATCTGAGCGAAATAAATATTCTTGGGCATTTTTAATTGCCTGCTGTTCAGATACTGCGGTCGAATTTTCTATAACATGGCGTAGTGTAGTAACTCTTGGACGTCCGGTGAAGAAACTGTTATTTATGCTATTGAAACACATGAGCCTGATAAGTCGTTAAATAGTGTACATTTGCATCTGCAGCTCTTTTTTTCTTTATTTTGAGAATCTGCAGTATTAGCAATGAAAATCAGTCATTTTGAGGAAATATATGCATCACATCCGGTAAAGAAAGAAGGATTTTTCCCCGGGATTTTAGTACAATACTTATGATAAAGAGCTACAAAACCTTGAAAACCCAAAATGTTGTTAAAAATTTTATTTAAAATGCAAAATTTTGATTTCTGTTAAGAGGGTTAAAAAAAACTTCCTGTAGAGGAAAGAAATTCATTCAACCGTTAAATAACTGCTTTGGCAAAATAAAAGATGCCCTAACTTTTTTGGTACATAGTTATAACCTGTATATACTTTTCACCCTAAAATTAGAGTGTTGCGTTTTCATTGACGGTGAGTATATGATAATTATTAGAGAATATGGCATGAAGGAGTGCCATTCTGAAAATATAACTTCATTAATTTTGAAACATTTTAAGTTTTATGCATAAAAGCCAAAAAAATGTTATGTTTCGTAAAGCCTATCCCTTACATAAAAAAATATCATAGTTAATTTAAGTTTATCATACTTTACTAAAGTTGACTATAGTGAACACTTTGACACTTTAAAATTTTTGATTTATTAAAGTGAACACTTTGACACTTTGATTTACTATAGTGTACACTTTTACATTTTGATTTACTATAGTAATAACTATGACACTTTGATTTACTTAAGTTAGAACCCATGTCGGAAAAGTCCTTGTCACAAGATTTTCAAACTTTTTAAATTGATAAGTTAGTACTTGCATATCAAGCAGTTAAAAGTTCATAATATGTTTCCTTGTTTTTAAATCTAGTACAGCCTATGAAACGTGTTATGGTAATTGCATACTGCGCCTAAACATTTTCAGATTTTTAGGGGTACTCGTCAAGAAGAGACTATGAAAAATCACAAAAAACCTCTTCAAAAATTGTCGTTTATAGACTTAATTGACTGAACAATTATCAGCAATATTTCTCAAGAATAATATTTTTTTTATTCAATTGACAAAAAAAATAAGTCTAAATTTTAAAAAGAATATAGGCAAATGAACTTTTTTTTAAATAGACTATTTACCAATTTTACTATTCTTCACCTTTTTTGCACTTACACGGGATTTATATTAAATGACTGTTTTGGGTTACTTTCAGATTAAAAATAATTATCAAAAATTGAACTTTTACTTTAAAAAAATCATATTTAATAGAAAAATTGTAATGAAACACTAAGATTATGAATAAGTAACAAATAATTAGGAAAAAGGAATGCACATATGATCATTTCATTATAGATATTACAAAAATGTACACACGATCACACAATCTTCAACACGTACATCTTTGACACATTTCATCAAGATGTTACAATATTTAGTAGGCAAATGAAGATTTATTAGGATTTTTGCATCCCTACAGAATGGTTACATGCCATTCAAATTATTACAGTAAGATGTATACATTGTAATTTCATCACACAAGATAGTATTGAATTTGTCAACTTAAATAAGGTCAAGATGAAGTAAATGAAAAGTGCCTGCAGGTTTTTCTAATTTCAGAAATATATTGTCATAGACCATCATAAACAAAAAAAATATGAATTGAATTAAGATTATTTCGGCATCATTTTAAATTGAATTCTGTGAATTTCAAAATGCAGTTTTTTCAACTATTTCTACTGAGGCTGGAAAATACGGGAAAAAGTGAGATTAAATTGTTTATGGCGTTATAATGGATCTAGCCCAGGCTAAACACATTAACTAGTTATGATGTCATACAGTATACAATAGGTTCTACGTTAAGTGATAACTATGAAAACTTTGATACACCATGGTAATGACTAGAGAAACTTTTATTTACTATGGAAAACTTTGATTTACTATATTGATAATGACACTGACATCAAATATGTGGGATATTGCAATCTGTTAACATTTGTCCTGAAGAAATAAATACCATTCAGCACCAAAAACCATGCACAAATTTATGCTTGCTCGAGCTCGTTTAGCCCTGACAAATATCAAGAATTAAATGATCATCTTATTGTTCAAATAATAATTAAGGTATTTTTCCGAAGAAGCATATGGAAATAACAAATAGTATTCAATATCAAAGTTTATAAAACAACACCAAATAAAAACATAGTAAATATCGACCTCCAAAATATTGGTGTCACATTAAAATCTCCTATTCAAACACGCAAGTAATTTGTATTCACCTGTGGGGAACCTCCATTTTTCACCGGGCTCATTTAACCCTGTTTTATACCTTAAATCAATGGACCTTTAAAATATTGGTAAGCCCATGCTTCAGTTTGGACAGAGCAGTCCAGGTAGAAGGACATTTTCAAAACTTTTCAAGAGTTACGCATTTGATTTGTATTATACAAATGGCGGACCGCAGAGGATTTTTCAACCTAGCCCTTATTTAGAATTTATGGTTTGTCCTGCTTCTCTGAGGTAAGTCTTATTTGCGTTTGTTTTTAATATTTTTTATGAAGTTGTATATATCTTAAAATACCCAGACACGGAATTTCTAAAATATGCAACTTTAAGCTTTTTCCATTTTATAGTTTCAAGTGCTGTTATTTATAGCTACATTTGTATTCGAAACTACTTGAGTCTAAAATGTACGGTGGCTCGTTTGTATCTTTATTTGTCGGTTCTACGTTCTGTAATAACTGTTGAGAAGTTTGGCATTTATTGCATCGTACATATTGCACTGTAACGTTTCAAAGCGTAAATTGTATGTCTATATTATCCTGTGTATGATATTTAACAGATCTCATTGATCATTCCTGTAGAGTAGTGTAGAGATGGCGGCCCGTACCAGTCACATATCATTGTCCTGAACGCATGACGGACGTGTAACCTCCTCGGCACTGGAGAGGGGAAATGTAATCTTCTCGCACTGGAGAGGGGTGTCTGAGCCTCTTTAGCGGCAAGGGACAGTAGTGTAACCCAAACACCGTTTGGAACCATTGACTACCGACATTCGAAGGACACGGACGACCACACACCAAAGCAGTTTATTTTGTTGAATCATATTTTATTAATTAAAATGTAAAGTTAAAGTATAGAAAAGATTTTCTGTTATTTATCAAAGAGGAGTTTTGATTACTATTCTCTACGCAAGGTCATTATTTGACAATCAGAAGATGCATCAGGTGTCATGGCGGAGTGATATCACCTGCTGACCGGTCACACCCGCCGTGTGCTCCGTGTCATGATCGCGAAATAATGGAAAATTCTGTCGTTATTCGGTTTACAAATAATGGACTAACAATAAGAATGAAAAATGCCAGTCATCATTTGACTCAGTGATAAATTTTATTTGCTGATAAGGTCATTGAGTCGAACATAGAACTAAAGTAATGATGACTTTAAAACTAGACAGCTGCTATTTTTTAATCAACTTGTTTGTCAATAATTAAGCTCTTATTAGAAATTGTGCATACGTAGAGCAGGCTCTTGCATATCGAACCAACTGAGACATATAAACTCCGTATGCAGTTGATGGAGTTAATATTGCTGCATAAGTAAGGTAAATTGACGATAGAGACGATAGAAAAGTTAAAGTCATCAAGTATATCATAGAGCTTGGTTGTCAGATTACCATTAACGTCTTTTTCAAGTAAAATATCATGTATGAAAAATATGTGTCCAATTCAAATGATAGATAAAAATGATAAATGAAACGTGAACGCAAGCTTAAAGCAATGTGAATTAAATTGAAACAACGCTTACCGCGTTGTAATCTGTGAACACAGTGAATGCTGAATACAGACCTCTGAACAGAGAGCACATGAAGATTGATTGATTGTTTATTGTTTAACGTTCCTCTAGTGAATCTTTCACTCATATGGAGACGTCACCGTATGCCGATGAAGGGCTTCAAAATTTGACTTTACTCGGCACTCAGGGCTATCGAGCAGTGAGGGATTAACGTGCCAACGCCTGACGCCTGGATTTTTTTAGGTCTCATCGAAAAACCCGCAATTTTTCCTTCTAAGTGCCGAGCGCATGGCGAAGGAACAGTTGCTACCCATTTTTTATCGACTTTGGTCAGTCGCGGCCGAGATTCGATCTCACGACCTCCCGGTCACGGAGTTAGCGAGTTACCGACTGAGCTATCGTAAACGGTAAGCACACGAAGAAGGCAAGCTGAAAGAAGGGTTAAACATTTAATGAACGGTTAGCCGAAAAGGAGCAAGTAGAACGTTTCAGTACATATGTAACTGTAACTTCATCAATACAGGAAATTGATGAACATACGTACGATGTTTATATCAACTCTTAAATAACACAATCGATTTTCATTGATGTAAAACATGTGCGTTGTTACCGAACGCTGTAGTATTGAAGATAATTCAAAATTTATCTAATTATGAGATAAATATGCTGCTTATTTTTTCAGATTATTTTTTAAAGAAAATGTGGATTTTAGAAGAGAAAACTAATGACTTATAGTATGAATTACACCGGTTTTAACAAACTTATATAGATGTATTTCCGTAGCTAGTAAATTTTTATTTTAGAGAATAAAAAAGTTCTCTCGACGTATTGCATAATTACACTCGTTTTTAATATTTAAATGCAATAATATCATATAAATTATTTATATGTCATTATTTTTTATTATGATTTTTCATCAAAATTCTACATGTATCTGTAGACATTTCCCGGCCGTGATTATGCTCGGGAAATTTAAAGAGAGATTTGTATTATTTATAATAGATTAAAGGTACTTGGACACAGATTTGAAATTATTATTTTCTCTATAATATTACGACTTATATATTTTAATAGCATTTTTCACAAAAATTAATTAAAAATCTTATCTCATATAAAAGATATTAAAGTTTCAAATTTTTTGGCGGGTTTGATTGACACATCCTTGCACTTTCACAAATTAATTTTATTCTTAATCCTTTGGAAAAGTGGAAATCTCGTTGTGTTTAAATGAAAAATATTAATACTATAATCCAGAAAATTCAGAGTAGACATGTTCGAAAGCAAAACAAACACACAATATATTGTCAGTCCGTGCAGTTGTGGTAAGCAGACTGTGAGGATTGAACGCACCCGGGGAATTCTAAATATAAACAATAACAGAACTCGAGCCCTGTTTACAAAACCTGTGTACATAACACGAGTGTGCTCGATTTGCTAAACTCTGTAAGCAACCCTTAGTTAGGAATGACAATACTTGTGAGAGAGTTTTGCTTTCTAATATTTGTACTCGGAATAAAACTATTTTTCTGGATAGAAGTTTTAATATTTCTCATTAATACACCACAAAGTTGCCACTTTTCCTAAGAATTAAGAATTAGGTTAAAATTTGTGAAAGTGCAAAGATGTGTCAATCAAGCCCGCCAAAAAAAAAATTAATAACTTCCAAATGAAATAAGATTTTTAATTAATTTTTGTGTGAAATGCTATTAAAATATATATGTCGTAATATTATAGAAAAAAAATATTGACTTCAAATCTGTGTCCAAGTACCTTTTATTGTTATGTCCATATTTTTTATATCAAGTATTATACTGCAGTAATTTTTATTTAACAGACCAATGAGAGAGAGGGAGAGAGAGAGAGAGAGATTTAAGCCCCTTTTTTTCTTCT
>NW_026924191.1:0-22721 GCF_032062105.1 Saccostrea cuccullata | reverse complement strand
ATGAAATAGAATACAAGGTGACCTTTGATCAACCTATTGATGTACAATATTAGTTAACCTCTGGACCACCTAGTGACAAACGTTAAAACTAACCTGATGGCTCTGTCCCCCTACTGATATACTATATCAGGTCACCCTACTTATGTACAAAATAAGGTGTCCTCTGGTCCCCCTACTAATGTACAATATAAGGTGACCTCTGGTCCCCCTACTGATGTACAATATAAGGTGACCCTTGGTCTCCCTACCGATGTACGATATAAGGTTACCTCTGGTCCCCCTACTGATGTAGAATATAAGGTGACCTCTGGTCCCCCTACTGATGTACAATATGAAGCGTCCCCTGGTCCCCCTACTGATGTACAATTTAAGGTGACCCCTTGTCCCCCCTACTGATGTATGATATAAGGTGTCCTCTGCTCCCCATACTGATGTACAATATAAGGTTACCTCTGGTCCCCCTACTAATGTACAATATAAGGTGTCCTCTGGTCCCCCTACTGATGTACAATATAAGGTTACCTCTGGTCCCCCCTACTGAAGTACAATATATTAAGGTGTCCTCTGGTCCCCTACTGATGTTCAATTTAAGGTGACCTCAGGTCACCCTACTGATGTCCCTACTGAGGTACAATATAAGTTGTCCTTTGGTCCCCCTACTGATGTACAATATAAGGTGACACTTGGTCCCCCTACTGATGTACAATATAAAGTGTTCTCTGGTCCCCCTACTTATGTACAATATATGGTGTCCATTGGTCCCCCTACTGATGTACAATATAAGGTGTCCTCTGGTCCCCCTACTGATGTACAAATAAGATGACCACTGGTCCCCCTACTGATTTAGAATATAACTTTTGTTCCCCTTCTAATGTAAAGTGCAATATAAAGGTGTCCTCTGGTCCTCCTACTGATGAGGTCGCCTATTGAAGCATGACCTCATAAGGAAGACAAAGGAGGTATTAAATAATTTATTAACAAATAATTATTCCATTATGTTACAGGATTGGTGAAAAGTCCGAGCGAAATGAAAAGGAATGGTGTGGTAGGGGGCAAAATCTTCGTCTCCCCTGCTTGTTAGAGATCTGCGAATGCAGAGTAGTGGACGTCGTTTATTCTGTGTCGCTTACTATTAGTAAGGAGATCAGAGGTTAGGCACTGTGTTTTATAGATACTACAACCTTACATGGAATAATAAAATCATAGGGGAGACCACAGGTCACCCAACATAATCCATAAATGTTAAATCTTATATATCACATATCTTATAATATTGCAGGTAATGTTGCTCAGCAACCCCCTCCCCCCTCTTTGTTTTCTAATACCCATCAGATGGTTATTCCTTTACAAAAATAAATTTTCTGTTGTTTTTTTTAACACTGAAAAGGCTTCACAGTATTACGATTTATTCTATTTTCACTTTACGTATGCAACGCACTACATTTTGTTGCGGAGTAAACAGGCCCGATAGACGTGAACTGAGCAGGGGACCTAAGGTCCTAGTTCAGCGTACGTTCTATCCTTCTGCCAACAGCAGTTCTGTTGGGCCTGCTCTGCTTTTGGGCCTGTGTCTTTCTTGAGACTCTGCCAAATATAGTTAAATAAATGCTCTTAAATACTTTTTCTGAAAGATACAAAATTTAATGTAATTTGAAACATTATAATCACTGACAAAATTAGCACGAACAAAAAAATATCCTATGCCATATCCTCCAGTTATTAACCTACTGAAAATCAGGAAGTCGCAAAAAATCTTTTCGAGATCATGGTAAGTATGAACATTAGAAAAATATATACATGTATCTAAGTCCTTCATAGAATATTTTTTTAAAAAGTAACATGTCTTACCGCAAGTATATATTAATTTTAGCATAAACCTACCCCTCCATTTTTCAAAATCTCCCGTTTTATTGTCAAGCAGTCTTGGTCGCGGCTTTTTTGGAGTTTCCTCTCAGAAAAAGGTAATATCAAAGGCCACACCGACTCTCTTTCTGTCACTTCCTCTGTGACCATCGTTTTCCGCACTTTCTCGTACGCTTCCATCTCTTCCTTTGCGACACCAACCTTATTTTTTCTGACAAAACAACTCTGAAGGAGACCCATGATTTTTTTCAGATCAGCAAATGGCTTTGAATCAGATTGATTGTGACGTCATAATTAGTGTATTAATTATGACTTCATGAATTTCAATTCTTTTTTTTTTGACGCCAAAATAAAATAGAGTTTTATTGTAACACACTGCTCAACGCATTATCGGCCACTCGGTTGTTATCGGAGACTCGGTTCAAGAAAAGAAATGGTTAGAAAATGTGGGTAATTTTAAATTTCATATTTCAATGATAAATTTGTATTTCAGCGAACAAAGTTTGGGATATATGACAGATAACTGATTATACTTTCAGCAGCAGAAAGCACAAACCAAATCACCCTCTTTAAAAAGATTTACAGCTCTTTCAAATGATATTTTATATATATATATATATATATATATATATATATATATATATATATATATATATATATATATATATATATATATATATATATATATATATATATATATATAGGGATGTCAAATCGGTCAATTTTAAATACTCGGTTACTCGGACGTTTTTCCGATCGAGTACCCGGGTACTCGGTAAAAGTATAAATAAATATAAACAAGTAATTTGAAGACTGTAAAACATTGTAAACTCTTGTAGAAATAAAAACAGATGCACTGATAGGAGGCTTATCTGTTGTAATAATGATGAGCACTTCGTGCCTGACGAAATTTAATATTACAATCATTTATCAGATAAACACAAGAAATAAAATCATAAGTTGTCCACACTGTTTTTGTTTTAAAAAAATAATCTGCTCCGTAATTGTAATGTAACTCTTTGTCGCGTTTGACGACCAGGTATCAGTCGTCAGAGCTACGTACAGTATCAACTTGAACTTGATCAAGTTCTCTTAACACAGCGGATTTACGATTTTAGTACACTTGTTCGATCCGAGATTTATACAGTATTACGGGACGGTATTTTGTAGTTTGATGCAACCTTTGCCTTCAACCAGTTGTATTGGCATGTAATCAAACACAACCATATCAACAATCGCACGTGTAATATCATCCGCTCTTTTCCCGAGAATATACGGCTTCTCGGAGAATTATCTAATTTATTTAAACATAATCATGATAATGGATCTTAAAGGATGTTCAATAAACAATTAATTAAAGCCAAACAAAAAATAACAAGGGAAGAAGGCAGCCGAAGGTGAGAAAAGCTGAGGTACCCCAGATACTTCTTCACGATAATTACTGTATAAACACTGCCACAGGCGATAACGGTCATTTAGAGTCGTAGTAAACCCTAATTACTGTATGTACAAGTGCAATGAGCATTTTACGTTTTAAAACAGATTGTTTAATGCCTTAATAAATAAGATTTGAAATATTCAAAAATATACATCCGAGTAACCGAGTACCGATTTTAGTATTCGATACTCGGACGTTCGATCGAGTACCCGGTTAACCGGGTACTCGTTGACATCCCTAATATATATATATATATATATATATATATATATATATTAATATATTAAATATATATAATTATAATTATATATATATAATTAACAATATATATAATTACTTTGTTTATTGAGACTGAAAAATATGTGATTTATTGTCCATTATTGTCCAATTTGATTTTCCCTAACTTTTACGTAACGTACTTAATCCCTTTTGTAACAACATTCAATCCGAAACACATTAATATATTTCAAGAGGCAATTAAGAAAGAATTTTACCATCATTGAACGGGATAATGATCTTCAACAACTTATACCGAAATCGGATTTGATTCGCAGACAAAGACAACCGCCAAATTTAAAAAGACTATTGACCAGAGCTAAATTCAGCACCATTCCAGAACAATATTCCGTAACAAGATGCGGTGATCCGAGATGCGGTACCTGTCCTAACCTACGAACAGGATCCTCTATTATTTTCAAGTGTGGAAAAACATTTCTTGTGAATGAAAATATGACTTGTAAGAGCAAAAACCTCCTTTATTGTATTACGTGTAACAACTGCGGAGAGGAATACATCGGCCAGACTGGGACCCAATTAACCGCCCGCATGCGCGTACATCGCCAACAAATTAACAATCCGAGCCTCAGAAACACGCCATGCAGTGAACATTTCGATATTTGCTCACAAGAAAACTACTGTGTGTTCCCCTTTTATAAACTTAGGAACGATTCCACTGCAATGAGATTAGCAAAAGAAAACTACTTTATAAATCTTTTTTCACCAAAACTTAACAAACTTTAACATTGAGAAATTACCTATTTTTATATACCAGCAATTAGAATTTCTTTTTACTTTGTTTATTGAGACTGAAAAATATGTGATTTATTGTCCATTATTGTCCAATTTGATTTTCCCTAACTTTTACGTAACGTAACCATACTATGACGTCATAGATTACTTCCTTCCCTGCAAAGACTCTCATGATGTCATAGTTAACGTTACCAAGCAAAACAATCAGTTCAATTTATGTACACCTGAAGACGGATTATGAAATCCAGAAAGCGCTTGTGTTAAATGAAATTTGGAAACTGCATTTTCTTTTTCTTTTATAATTATATTTATTATATACCCAACGTGTATCACTCAGTGTTACTGTTAATTTTAGGCTATCACGTGACGTCGTGATCCGACTTTCCGGTAGCCTGGTTCCCGAGGCCTTCCGATGTGCACATCGGAAGGCCTCGGGAACCAGGCTAACTTTCCGGATCACCACACTGTGGTTTTCTGAATCCGTATCACCACTCTCTGAAACTGATGACGTAGTACGCAGAAACATGACGCTATTTTTCTTGCGTGTTAAAAAGTCCCTTGCTATTATGCTTTGTTTAATGGATTAATATTATACAATTGATCTCTAAAGTTTTATTTTGATATATTTTGCTAGTTATAAGGGGGTATATAATAAACTTATCATGATCGTTTGATCTGATGATCCGCGCCTGTCAACTCGACGTGATACGACCCTTTGGATCAAGTTACTGTTATAATATATATATATATATATATATATATATATATATATATATATATATATATATATATATATATATATATATATATATATATATATAATATTATATAATATTAGAAAAAAAATGACAAGGCAACAATGTTAGTAAAACGTAAGCGCTTTCTTCATTATTTCTTCAGACGTTTTACATTTGAAAACAATTCAAAAATGTGACGTAATAACGTTACCTGTTGATAACGTCAACAACAATTCAATGACGTCACAATGCTATTAGAGGAAACAATAATAGAGCCAAAGTAAAATGACATAATTCATAGCGTAATACATAATTAAGTCATGAGACAGTCTATATTAAACTATTTAAGGATGGTTTAAAAATATTTATAGAATGTTTTTCTTTTACCCGTCTTTCTAAAACGCTCTCTGTTTTGAGTTTATAAAAGGGATAAACTGTGAATTGTCCCTGTCCACAAATATCAAGATGTTCACTGAGTTTTATTTTTCTGTACTCGGGTTGGTTGATATGCTGTCTGTGTATACGTATGCGAGTATATATATTAAATTTCGGAATATGTCATCACATTTTTCATATTTATTCTATGGACAATCATATACCTTTAGATCAGCAAGCTGAGATAAAAAAAAAAATCCAAATTAAGGTTTAATTAACAGTCATTTAAAATATCTCGTTAGTTGAAAACATGTTATTGTCAACAAGGTTGATGTAGCCGGATACTGTAATTCGGTTTTTGACGATTGTATGTTATCTGAACCGCAGTTAAAAGTTTCCTTTAGCTTCAGAAATAAATTGGAAATAGTCCATTATAATCTACCAATCCTTAAAATAGCAAACATAATGTGTTATAGGTAATTTTGGAATTTTTTTTCCAGCTATCCATTTAAGTTTTTTTTTTTTATATAAATGTATATAGTAAATAAGATTAATAATTAGAAATTTATAATAGAACTACCTATACATGTAGTTTTTATATAAATGTATATAGTAAATAAGATTAATAATTAGAAATTTATAATAGAACTACCTATACATGTAGCTATCTGTTCAACCATTTTTCTTGTTTTCCATTCATTATAGCCTCTATTAGCTTATAAGCAATTTCAGACGTAAATATATGTTATACATTTAATTTATCACAACAATTGCGTAAGTTTTCCGATATATTACATTAATTTTTTGGGAAAAAAATCAAGTTCAAATTCCTCCATGACCCCCCGTGGACTAAAAGGGTTTTTTTTTGTCCAGTAATGTCAATCGTATTATCACGTCTCGTATTCTCTGACACGGTTTATTGAAATTGTAACAAGAAGTAAGGTAAAATAGATATTTATTCTGCATACGTATACATGTCAAATAAATGTTTTCAGATGATAACATTGAACTCTTCTTGTACAATTATTTCTTTATTAGCAAAGTCAGCAGCGAATTTATCTTGTGTTGGATTCAAATTTATGCTACATGTATTTTATGATTTACATAAATTATCAATCTGTAAGGTGATTAAATAGTTTGACATGTTTGTTCTGTCATCTAGAATGTCAGTTACAGGATACACCTGCGTCCTCGTGGTGTCTACAGTTGTGCTGTCCAAATGGGCGCTTTGAACATTCCATTAGCGAGGACTCGGTTCCGGTACATTGAACGTCATCAAGCCATATTTGTCCACTTCCCTCGCCGTAAGTGGCCGACCTGTATGCTATTCCACCACTGAAATAAAAAAACAACTTTGATTTCAGAATCAAAATTCTTGGCCATGTTTTACAAAAGATACAAAAGACCATACACTTGAGCTTAAAGACAGGCGATACAAATGAATTTAAAGAAAAAAACAAGATATGATATTTTATTATACCTCTACTGATTTTTCACTATATAAAAGTAAATCGATATATTTTGCTGATTTCCTGAAAATTACCGCAAATAAACCGATTCCCTGCAAAACAGACTGATTCCCTGCAAAAAAAAGTACGTTTTTTTGATGAACTGATACACACCTATTCGGAACCCTTAGCATTTTCTTTCAACTTACGACAAACTTAAAAATGTTCCGAGTAAACTCATGAATATTCATTAATGAATCGAAATGTATCGCGAGTCAACTGGTCCCATATCAATCAAAAAGAAATAGTTTACTGGAAGCGAACGACAACAGAAATATGGCGAGCTCAAGATTTGCGTAATGTTACTTTCGATTTTAATAAGTAAAAACTCGGACAATGAACTGATTTATTGATAAAATGGAATTTCTTTCATGACTGTATTCTGTTTTGTCGTATTTTTTTTATCTATTCCTGTTGGAATTAAACAATGTTACAGAATACAGTACTGAACATAACTTTTTCAAATGTCTTGTTTGTATCGGTATAATAAAACAGTTAAAGTATATCATTGAGGGAGTCAGCAAGATTCCAGTTCCCCAAGAGCAAGTCTATTTCCCGAGGCGCTTAAAAAAACAACTTTGATTTCAGAATCAAAATTCTTGGCCATGTTTTACAAAAGATACAAAAGACCATACACTTGAGCTTAAAGACAGGCGATACAAATGAATTTAAAGAAAAAAACAAGATATGATATTCTGATGCCCCCGTATGGCAGCTTATGGCGAGGGTTGAATTCTCTCAAATGCATGTCAAACTCCAAAGGTCAAGCTGAAAAGGTCAAAAGAATTGGTACCCAAAGGAAGGTCTTCACGGTTCACCATGAACTGTTTTACTGTGTTGCTTCCGACACAGTAACGACTCAAATTTTATGCGTGCGACACAGTAAAAATTTTGCCGACACAGTAAAATCAGTGATAATACGGTATGTCGCCCCGAACGAAGTCGGGAGACATATTGCGATTTGTACGCATGTTTCTGTTATCCAGGCTGTAATGTTTCTCGGAGATGGCTAGGACAATGGTCCTGAAACTTACCTCAAAAGGACGACCACTGGTTGTAGTTGTGTTGTGTGGTCATTCAGTTTCAAAATGGCTACCGTTGCCATGGAAACCTGTAAAAAGCGACGAATTTTATCCACAGGTATTCTCTCTGATTCCTTGAGTTCGTCATGAAACTTTTCTTTTTTTATTTAAGTGATAAGTAATTGTACGTAGTTGTGCGATTCGCAATTTAAAATTTTCAAACATTAATCGATTATTGCCATGAAACCAGAGGAAAATGATTTTTAAATCAAAGTACTAAAAGGACTGATACGAAGTGATGGTTGGCCAAGCTTAGCTAATGGGTATTGTTTTAGTGATACAAAAAATGAAAGTCTTGTCCATTTTGGGGCGAAATATGCTATTGCTTGCAATAGCAGACTTTGTAGTTATGTCGCCTGAACGAAGTCGGGGGCGACATATTGCGATTGTACGGATGTTTTTGTTCTCCAGGCTGTTTCTCCGAGATGGTTGGGACAATATTCCTGAAACCTGAAACTTTCCTCAAAGGAGGATCACTGGATGTAGTTATGTTGTGTGGTCAATCAATTTCAAAATGGCTACCGTTGCCATGGAAACCTGCAAAAAGCGACGAATTTTGTCCGCAGAGTGTTCTCTCTGGTCCCTTGAACATTCTTCATGAAATTTTATTTATGTAATAATTAGTATCTGTAAATGTGTTCATTGGATTAAAAAATTGCAAATTTTCAAAATAGTTTCCATGGAAACGGGAAAAGTGAAGATACTTTAACTTTGATTTTTAAATCAAAGTACTGAAAGGACTGATACGAATTGATGGTTGTCCAAGCTTCTATTTCGAGGAAGCTGTCCATCCAATTGTGCTAAAAACTTTTTAGGGTTAATAGGCATGTTGTGTAGATGTATGGAACAAAGGTCATTTATCACAACCCAGCCTCGATAAACATTAAAAATTCAGCAAAATAAATCATTTGATCACGGACCTTCCTTTCTGTGTTTAAGAATTTGCTACTACGCTAGCTCACCTATCTTTTTTAAAAGATAAACTTGTATAAGGATATATTGATAGTGTAGATAATGACACTGTCAAATTAGCACGAACTCACATGCATGCACGTTCGCTTTGCTCCGATTGGCTGAAACAAAAATCTTAATATCTTTTGTTGTTGTTGTTTTTTTTTTGTTTTTTTTTGGTTTTTTGACGAAATGCGATACGCTCAATATATTTTCAATTTCCCTTCAAAGTTTTGCAATACATATATTAAGACTAAAGGTTGTACACAAATATAGGTAGTTTTATTGAAACTTTGTCAAATGCATGTACTGACTGACTTTTTTCCCTTCCTTTTTTCATACTTATTGTTAGGCCATTATTTACACACTGAATTGACGACGGATCCCGTTATTTTCAGATCATGACAAGGAGCACATGGCGGATGTGACCGGTGGCAGGGGATGTTCACTTCTCAATGACACCTGATCCCACCTCCGATGTTTAAGAGGTCTATATTTGCTCTGCTCCTATTTAGTAATGTTTAATTGACTTCTGAGCTCATATACTGTTCGTTATCTCCAATATATTTCATTATATTTTTGTTATATATTTTGTTCTAGGATTAAAAAATCTCTACCTATTTGTAATATGAAAGAAAATCAGTAACATATTTTTTGCCCGTAAAGTTAGAAGAAATGTACTAGTATATCAAACCCCTGTAAAAAGTTTTGAGGATTCACTGTCTAGTTTGTGGGTTATGCCAGGTTGACGTTCCTAGTATACCCGACAAACTGTACAATGATTCCTTATACATGTATTTACATGTAAAATACAAGTCATGTGTGAAATAAAGCTCCTGAACTTTTGTCTAGCGAAATTAACTTTCCAGTAAAATTATAAAGAAATCGACTCCTCTAACTTTCGAAGAGTTATCCTAGAAAAAAAAATAGAAATGAAAATATTGTGAAATCAGATACTGAATACCCAACCTGAGATTGCACCTTATTTAAGGAATCACTTAACGAAGCCCGTTTTGCATAAATTATCCAACAGTTCCAACTATCGTTGATGTCTCTGGCATACCAAACACACTAGAAAGTGATTCGTTATATTTCCGTTTCATTGTAAAATAAAATTTTTACTTTATAATTTATATTTTTTAATTGTTTTCTAATAGACTGGAATTACACGATGCATACCACGTCAATTGCAATAGCCACCGCCCACTGACGTCAGACAATAAGACAGACGCATGAAAATTTACATGAATATATAATTATTACATTGTAAGTCTCCTGACCTTACGCTTGGAGAAATTTACATTAAGGTTGAATGATGAAGTAACCAACTCACCGAATATTCAAAGAGTTATCAAAAAGATCTCATAAAGAAATGAAAATATTTAAAAATACCCAAATGATCTATAAATTGTAAACTTGCGCGATGCTGTTTATACAGGCAGTCTTTTTGTTCTACTATATAATTTTAATTAGTAAAATATTTTGATTCTGGTAATTATGAGTGAGATGTGTTTTCAAAAAGATAGAACATACATAGCATTCACATAAAAATATACAACGCGTCAAGTCCTCTATAACGGAAATGTACGAGGGGTGATCAAAAAGTTCGCGAACTATCTCTATATCTACAAAACCACAATTCAGATTAATTAAAATGATATTCGGTACACACATAGCCATACACAAGATCTATAAATAGCATATACTGAATAAAGATTTTCTCCTTGTTTTTGACGTCACAATGTGAAAATGACGTCACTATGAGGTCACTTGTGACGAAAAATGGTTGTCTTAGTAGAACTCGTTCAACAAACGACTGTACAATTTATTGTATATCTTAGAAATCCCTCTGCAGTATCATATAATAATTTTTACACAGTTTATTAAGATGAATGAGTTCCTATAAATTCAGTAAATGATTGGATTGATCGTTTAGTGAAGGAAGGCAGATGGTTAAAAATGATACTTGTCATCTTGCCCAGTAAAAGCAAGTTTGAAAAGATATATATTTTTAATTAAGCAATTTAGACCTCCAATTTACACTTTGAAAAATAGTTGATTATTTGAACAATAATATGATTATTAAATACCTAAGATATCGTTTACTTTGGATTTTAAACATATTAGATATGATAAAAAGGAGGCACCTATTCTCTATCCACCTTGAATAAAGGTCTCTCCCGAGACAGAAGATTTGTGTTTTAATGGTCGCCATGCTTATTTTGGGAAAGGATATTCTTATTCACCTATTCTGTTGCCGAGATTTGACCATTTCTGACAAATGAACTGTTCTTGTCATAAAAATTAACTCAAATGGAAAGAAATATAAAACTCAGAAAAATCTTTCAATTTTTGTGACAGAACGCTACGGAAGGAGTCACGTGACCGCCAATATCACGTGAATCGCGCATGCGCAGAACGGTGGTTGATGTGCATTAAAATCGGAGAGGATTAATTAAAAATATAATCAACATTGAAACCAAATATTGTTTCATTTATGGAAGTTATTCAATTAGTTCGCGAACTTTTTGATCACCCATCGTATTATTTAATTTCTTTAAAAAAAATTAACAGAATTATTGAAATGGAACCCAGAATAAAATATGTCAAAATGAGGAAATTTGAACCGGCGGTTTCAGATATTTAAGTGATTTTTAATAAAGTTAATGGAAAAAAAAACTTTTAAAATTCTGATCAGAAGATGGGGAAATGTATCTGAGCACTGAATACGACCTTTGCCTTTATTGTACCAAAAAGGGGAAAGAAAAGAAATGGAGACTCCTTATAATTTTTTCCGAATATCAGCTCTCTACCAAAAATGGTAACAAAATTTACTTTGCATTTATTAACAGAAGTCATATACAATGAAGACGGCATGATATAAGTTAGACTTTTTTTCTAGCCATAGAAAAATGGACAATAAGATAGTTTTGTTTAAGAACTTTAAATTGCTAAAAATTTACCTGTTGTAGCCTTTCATTTTACAGATGACTTTGGCGTCCTTATTATCCCAGGCATCGTCACAAATTGTTCCCCACACACCAGCGTATAACACCTCGACTCGTCCGTAACGGGAAGTAACGGCACTACCATTTACAAATCGGATAGAAACTGTAAAATAAAATCATAGGAAATTGTGAGTAGTGTAGTAAACCTACTGAAATACATGTACATGTACACTATATCAATTTTAAACATTCGAATCTATATAATACATACTTAACGAATCCAGTGCTGTAGATAGTTGTTTAATTGAACGAATGCTGTCATTTTGCTGGGACTCAAGGGTGTTGATTTTGGAATTTTGCAAGGAACTTGATTGCCTAATACTTTGAACTGTAGTATCATACATGTACCTCAAGCGCTCGAAAGCTTCAAAAAATTGAGTTTTCTGTATCTCTAAAACACTCTGAATGTATTTTTGTTGACTATCAAAATCGTTCATTTCCTTTTTCAACAAAAGTACTTGAGATTCCATTGTTTTCTTGATTATTTCCAATTCCTGTCCATTGCTTTTCATTTCTTCACAAGGCTCATTAAAAATTGCCTGTGACTTACAAAGAGAAGAAAAACAAATGCAAATGCAGAGACCGAATACCAATATTACCGGCATTGCACTGATATTGTCCACTAATTTAAAAAGTTACGAAAGAATCCGGAGCAGATTTACTGATGATTGTCGAGCACAGTTGCACGTCTTTCGGCTAGGTAACTTAATAAAGAAGCACTTATGTTGTTTCATTATTTATTACCTCCGTTTTGTAAAAATTATAAAAAAGTATGGAATCCCCATGTTGATCACTCAACAATTAAGTGATCAAGAGTAAAGGGTGCGAGGACGCTTGGTGGCATAAAGATATATGAGATTGGGATTTAAAACAATTATCACACATTTTAATGTCATTTGTACAGTATCAATTTTTGAAATTGGCCGGCATTACGGCGATTCCCACTTTTCAATTATTGACAAACACGTTGATGAAACAAGAAAATCAACAGTCTCGTTCAAAGTCATCGTTTTGTAAGATTTATGGTCGATACAATGATCTTGTCAGCAAATACAATTTATCATTGAGTCAAATGCTGATTGGCATTTATCATACTGACGTTTTTCGTATTAAATGGTAGGCCATTATTTACACACTGAATTGACGACGGATTTTCCCGTTATTTCCCGATCAAGACGTGGAGCATGCACTCGGCGGGTATGACCGGTCGGCAGAAGATGCTCACTCCGCCATGGCACCTGATCCCACCTGTGATGTTTTAGAAGTCCGTGTTTGATCCCATTTTGTATTGTTTTATGGACTTTTGAGCTGGAATACTGTTCGTTATTTTACGGTGTTTTTGTGTCCCTTTGAGAATTTAATACGCATACGAAATATACACCTATCTAATAATTTTCTGAATAAAAGTCAGGTCGTGCCCACTGCAAGTCATGTTTCAAAAGATAATCTTGTTATTAATATTACTCATATACTTTCTCTTCCAGGCAATTTTTTTTTTTGGCCTGTCAAATTTGGAATCACAACAACTGTGACAGGAATGGTTTCCTTGCTTTCCCAAGAAAAAACGGCTTTGATAACTTTTTTTCACATTTCCAAAATATTATATATACCGGTATTTATTTTTTAGCTCACCTGAGCCGAAGGCTCAAGTGAGCTTTTCTGATCAAATTTTGTCCGTCGCCCGTGCGTCCGTCTGTCTGTCTGTCTGTCCGTCTGTAAACTTTTCACATTTTCGACTTCTTCTCAAGAACCACTGGGCCAATTTTAACCAAACTTGGTACAAATTATCCTTGGGTGAAGCAGAATTTAAATTGCTAAAATAATGGGCCAAGTCCCCTCACAAGTGGGGATATAATCAACAAAAGACAAAAATAGGGTGGGGTCATTAAAAAATCTTCTTCTCAAGAACCACTGGGCCAGAAAAACTGAAACTTATGTGAAAGCATCCTGGGGTAGTGTTGATTCTAAATTGTTCAAATCATGACCCCCGGGGGAAGGGCGGGGCCACAATGGGGAATCAAATTTTACATAGAAATATATAGGAAAAATCTTTGAAAATCTTCTTCTCAAGAACCACTAGGCCAGAAAAGCTGAAACTTATGTGCACATGGAAGGATCCTGGGGATCTGTAGATTTTTAAATGTCTAAATTATGATCAGTGGGGTAGGTTGGGGATGCATTATGTATTACAAGGAGGAAATCTGGTAAAGAACAGAATGGTCAACGCTTCTCAGGTGAGCGATGTGGCCCCTGGGCCTCTTGTTTTAAAATAGGGCATATTGACGATAGCAACTGTATTTTATATGATACATATACAGTTACTATAGTCTTTAGCATCCATTAAGAGTTACCACTGAAATATAAGTTTAAAGCTAGCTTAAAATACTAGTACTGTTCATAACCTTGGTACATAAATATATCAAAACCTTTTATATTAAAGTTTTCGGAAACTAATAAAGAAACATAATTAATATATAGCCTATAAAGTAAACAATGGAAATGACTCTTCATCATCAAACCGCTTCGATATGTGTGAAAAGGCATGCGTCTAATTGATGGAGACGATAGTCGCGAATATTTGCACTGGAAAACTTATGGTCGGATAAATGTCAAACAAAAACGATACCATTTTAAACTTCATTTCCTCGAGTTACGAAAGCCTACAAGGGTCAAATTAGAAATGAAGAAAAAAAAATAAGTCGTAATAACGACTTTTTATCTCGTTATTATGACTTTCTTAAGTCGTAATAACGACTTCTTATTTTTTTTCATTTGGAATATTTTCTTGATCCTTCTAGGAGAAGAACGGAAACTACGGAAACGTATAACCGCCCCGTGTTGTTGTTTTAGAACGCGATATTATGATATAAAAATGTTGTCAAATATAATTACTTCAAGGTTTGGCGATTAAATTATGACGACTATCTCTAATGAATAATACTTTTGTGATATGTTTTAGACGACTTATACACTTTGATTTATCCAAGTTGAATTCCTAATTGTCGCACTAAAATAATGCGTAAAAATTAAGCCGCTAAAATGAAATATCACAGACATTAGTGCAATATAACATATATGAAGACTTCGCGAATACGACAAGATTTAATCAAACAGGAAATTCAGCAAAAGTAGAACGACTTGTAACATCAGATTTATTAATATAACGTATTGCATTGCATCCATGTCTGATTTAAATAAAATAAATCAAATTGTTATAGCACTACTTGCAGGCCCGTAGTGCATGTCTAGACAATGCTTTCCTCTTTTTCTGAGTGTGTGCTTTTCGTAGGACTCGGGCAATCTTTGAAAACCGTAGCTACGTGCCTGATTTTCATTCTCCAAAATTAATTATTTAAAAAAAATGAGTTTTAAAAATGAAAATCTAAAATTTCATGTTGTCTGTAATTGCAATCTTTTTTCTCAGAATAAACAAAAAGAAACTTGCAGTTTATACAGTGTAATGATTCTTTATGAATATGCTTTTTTAAATATACTCAAAGAGCAACTTCATAGAATGTATATGATTTTATAAATTATAACATGAATCTGAATTTGCCAAATAAATCAAAACATGATTGGGGAAAACAAATTGTGTCTGCGACAGCACTAACTAATGAGCTTGTGTGTTTTCTTGATATGAAAGAGGACAAAATTCGAATAATTATATCTATTTATCAATCTACACATAATGTTAAAATATAGAGTATGTGCAGACATGCACTCTATTTCTTTTCCAATTGAATTATCAAAGAAAACATTATTATAACTTTCTTGAAATTTTGAATGAACAATATGTTGAGGTCATATATAATGCATGGCATCAAATATTAAATGCTTATATGTCTGCATATGTTCTCCAAGCTAAGAACATGATTAAAGTTATCGTTATCATAGTTTGCATTGAATAGTGGACAAGTATTGCCAGATATAGTGACTGTCCTTCGAAGCAGCATTCATAAGATTTATTATTTAGGGAAGAGCCTGCAAGATATCCACTATTTGAATTATATTATTTAAATCAGACATCAATTCAGTGCAGTACGTTATATTTAGGATGAAATTCATGTTTTCCTTGTCTGTCCTCATATCTTAATGTACAAAGACTTGAACTCATGAATATTTGTAAAATTAAATGTAAAATTGTTCAATCTTATGATATTCAATTTGATTGGCTCATGACTAATGAAGACCCTGACATCCTTAGATCAATTGTTAGATTCCATGGTAATCTACCTTAAGGACAGACGAGACGTTCCTTAATAGTAGATATAATTTTCCAAGATTTTGTCATTGAAGTATTACATGTACTACTTAAACATGTTTACTCACAAAAATTTGAGGTACCTTTCCAGGCATTTCTGCAAGATACCAGGGGTAGTTTTTCTTAAATAATCCTTTTGGGAGGAAAAATGATTTTCCAATTTCAAATGTTTAAGTGTTTACATTTTTTTTAAAGACGTTTAGAAACTGGTTTAGAAATCAAAATGTAATTCAAATTTTGAATATTTTCCATACATTATGAAGATATACAAAACAGATTTTGAGGAAGGTCTCGTTTGACCTTAATTGAGGATATTTTAATATGCATATATGTATTTTTTCCCAGTTGCTTGCCCTTGATTACATGTATAATATGATTATAACATATATACAGTACATGTATGTATATTCAGTATATATGTCATATTTTATCAATTGTTTCTAGTCTCATTATATGTAAGATCATGTCTGTTCTATCAATTGGATCCTCCTCCTTCTTTTATTTGTAATTTTTTTTTTGCTCCTCCAGTGGCCCAAATTAGACTGATAAAATTTTGTATCTTGTATAAATCTGATGCTACAAGTCGTCCAATTTTGTTAAATTTTTCTCTTTGTTTAGATCGAGTCGTCCAAGCGAAGTCTTCATATATGTTCTATTGCACTAATGTCTGCGATATTTAATTTAAGCGGCATAATATTTACACAATATTTTATGTGCGACATTTAGGAATTCAACTTGAATATATCAAAGAGTACAAGTCGTGTAAAACATATCATCATCAGAGATTGTTATCATAATTAAATCGCCAAACCTTGAAGTAATTGTATTTGACAACATTTTTATATCATAATATCGCGTTCTAAAACAACAACACGAGGCGGTTATACGTTTCCGTGAAACGTAACCGGTATAACGGTGTCGTGTAGCTGAAAATGCGATGATAGTTTATAGTTATAAAATTGTCAAAAACAGTTGCACCAGAGTTTGACAATTTATTTATGACAACAATCTGTAATTATTGACAATATATTTGGACTTGTTTTGTTTACATACTTGTAATCTAAATTTATATGCCGCTAAATTAAAGACATTAGTGTTAAGCATCGCAGAAATTATTTCAAAATATCATTTATGATACATAAGCACGTGTAGAAAACAAACTGAAAGGGTTGGGGTAGGGGGAGGGGGGTAAACCAACAAATGTTTGGGGGCTACTCAATAAGCCGCTATGCAAAGTGCCTGATAAGCAGATGATACTCATTTTATTTTGTCAGTTTCATGTATATATCAACAGTGATATGTTTCCATAATACGGAAAGTAGAAAGGTCAAATATAGCAAACCATTAAAAAAATCTTACTTAAGAAAGTCGTAATAACGAGATAAAATGTCATTATTACGACTTAATAACGTCGTTATTATGAGATAAAAAGTCGTAATTACGACTTAAGAAAGTCGTAATAACGAGATAAAAAGTCGTTATTACGACTTACGAAAGTCGTAATAACGAGATAAAAAGTCATTATTATAAGATAAAAAGTCGTTATTACGACTTAAGAAAGTCGTAATAACGAGATAAAAGGTCGTAATAACGAGATAAAGAGTCGTTATTACGAGATAGAAAGTCGTTATAACGACTTAAGAAAGTCGTAATAACGAGATAAAAAGTCGTTATTACGAGATAAAAAGTCGTTATTACGACTTAAGAAAGTCATAATAACGAGATAAAAAGTCGTAATAACGAGATAAAAAGTCGTTATTACGAGATAAAAAGTCGTTATTACGACTTAATTTTTTTTCTTCATTTTCCATTTTGACCCTTGTAGGCTTTCGTATCGAGTAAATGTTGGCTGCATAAAATATAAATTGAAGTTAGACACATGCATCACCTATATTCAAAAATGCATTTTATTTTCAATTTTAGAATATAAAACACCAACTGTGCAGAGTACGTTTTTATGCGAGAAGTAAAATTCGATGTTCTAAAAAAAGGGACCTGTCATTTTTTCGACAGTAAATGATAAACTTTATATATTAAATATGAAAACCATATATATTTTTACAGATTCACTGAATAGAAGTAAATTTATAATATTCATCTCGTAATTTATAAAGGGAAAGAACATTCTGATTAACAATCTTTTCAATGTTTAGAAAACCTTTAATTTTGAATAACTACTCCCACCCCAATCCCCATATACCAACACTTAAACTTATATGTATAGAGCAGCCCGGTCCTCAGGGCTGCAATGATTTAACCACAAGATTGATAAGATTCTACCGTATTGATGGTCGCATATGTTTCCACGATATTTTCCGCAAACTATATCAGATATGATCTACAATAACTGCTATCATCAATATAACTTTTCCAATGCATGGGCGATTCGTCATATACTCTACCCATTAGAGACAAGCTAATGTTGCTTATCTAAATGGATAGTCTAGGCCCTTTTTTTTTTAAAGTGGATCAATTTAGGTCCATATTCTAAAAAGTACAATGCGCCATTTGAATTCCATTAAAGGTTTTATTTTTAAGACCCTGTAGTGTGTGGATAACGCATTGGCTTCTTTATATATGCATGTACAATCTAATTCAGAATAAAAATTTCCTCGTTTAACTTTTTTTCATAATAAAATTTTAAATCTACGTTTTTTTTTTTTTTTTTTTGTTTTTTTTTTTCAGTAACATTGATAACATACGAGGGTCGTTCAATAAATAATGCAACATGTCATTTAAAAGTTAGAAAAATACGTAATAAATATTCTTAATAGTTTCAATCCTTCAAGGCATTGCCAGTTACCCTGTACGCGTGTACAGGTCTTTGTAACCATGAACAGAAATCCGCAGCATACTCATCTTTAGGGATGCCCTAAAGACACTGATGAATATCATTTCCCATGACATATCTGACATTGTACAATCTTCCTTTGATTGTTTTCATGTGTTTTGGGAATGAAAAGATCTCACAGTGCCTGAGATCAAGCTAATATGGGTAATTGAAAAGTCCTGTATACTTTCTTTTCTTCAAAAACTTATTTATTTCTATAGGCGTATGTGCAGCTGCTTTGTCAGGCACAAGAAAAATACCCAGATCACCGAATTTTGGACTTCCTTTGCAGGGAATCTGCTCAACTTTCCTTTATGCAACTTAAAAAGATAAAAAAAAAAAAACTTATCATTGCTAGTCCTTCATTTGGATGTATATAAATATATATGTTTTAATGGACCTCTTTAAATACACGAACTAATAAAACATGTTTGGAGCTATTGCTTCTCTTTATCATAATCAAATGACACCCTTTTCATTGATTCCAATTTTTTTATCATTTATCTTATTTTACGACTATAAAATGTGCACCCATGTTTCGTCATGTAGATTAAGCAAGTTTATCAAATCTTCTATTTTGTTTAAACATATGTTTTTAAATAAACCGTTGGCGCATTTAACGAAAGTTCTCTCTTGAGCATTTAAGAGAAAATATGGAACCTATCTGATTGAAATATTGTTACATATGCTATTCCTTTGTCAGAATTCTATGAAATGCTGTGACGATTAAATGTTTGGTATCTCAACAATGTCTTTACATGTAAATGTAGCATTTGCCAATTTCATGTGGCGCATAAACTCGATATTTTTGGTGTCCCCACAAATTTCAATTGATCACATTAACTGTTAAATTTGAACTATCGGTTTTTTTTTTCTTCTTTTTCATTGAATCCATCTAAAAAGTATACAGCTTTAAAGATAATTTTTTCTACATATAAAAATCATCTTAAATATGAGGTTTGTGGCGATTTATGTAAAAAGCGCAACTTACAAATACGCTCTTATTTTCATCTTCTTCGCAGAGGTCATTTTAAAAACAGTTTTTAGCTCAGCGTAGTGATCACGCTTACTTTAAAAATGAGCTTCTTCACGAAGACAATATGAAAATTCGTGGGATTTTCTGTGTATAGGAGATCTTTAATAGACCTTTTCAAATATGAAAAAAATATAAGTAAATGCCTCAACATTCATTATGATATACTGTGTATTGCATTACTTATTGAACGACCCTCGTATTTGTGTCCTGCTACGTAAAACAGTTATAAACATGTCATTGTCCCTCCACAAAGTAGTTGATTAAAAGTCTTTACTAATGGAAAAAAAATACCGGTAGTTAAAGATTTATAAACTTAAACTTAAAAAAAACAATTATAAATTATTTTACAGACAACGGACAAATTTTGATCAGAAAAGCTCACTTGAGCCTTCGGCTCAGGTGAGCTAAAAAGCAAGTTATTGAGATACTAGTAATTAGAGGCAAACATAAAAATGTAATGAGGAAACATGTATGCCTACTTAAAATTTCGACAAAGAGAAAGAGAGTATACATGTAGTTTGGTTCAGATAAGATGAAGATCTACCTGTTCATTTACATAAGAGTGGTAATGAATTCTGAAATTTATGTGAAAACATCCTGGATTTCATTTTCAAGTACCTGCTCGGCTTCCGTGCGTGCCTTGCCAAATTGCTATGTATTTTTGGTACTAAAACCTTATAAAGTATTGTTATACAAGATCTATAAAGGAAACCTCTCAAAAGTTTGTTTTAAATTAATACCACCTACTCAAAGTAAAATTGCGCACTTTTTAAAATTTAGAGTATGTAGCAAATTGTAATATTGTTGTGTAAATTTGCATGTAGAAACTATCACATACATTTTTGCTGTTATCCTTAAATCCATTGATGAATCCTGTAGCTTTGAAATTGTTATTACTGAACAAATATTTCACTTGTATCACTTTTTGAATTTATATTTCTATGTACATGTACTACATGAATTTTTAATTGCTTGACATTCAGTTATATATTCAAGAAAAGGAACACGTACTAAGTTGAAAGATCTTGTTTCCAATCATTTTGATTTATTCAATAAAACATGTTTAAAAAAACAAAAACTTGTTGTGCAGCCAATACCAGTCTACGATCGAGCTATACAAGGAGCTAGGAGTGCGTAGACAATGGAATAAACCACACATGCTGGGGAGGTGTTGCAGGAAGGTAGTCCCACACAATTACATAATGCAAGCTCAGCTCAATCCGAAGCTGGAGGGTTAACCAAGAATCAGCTCCGGAATCAGCATGTGTGTGGTTTATTCCATTGTCTACGCACCCCCAGCTCCTTGGATAGTTCGTATAAGCTGCCATACGGAGACATCAGTGTCTTTTCACAAGGAATGCACCTGTGAAAAAAAAAATGAAAGCCGTAGTTCTAACTGTTCAAAATATTTGCCCAACTTGTAAGGTTAAATATGAAAGCCCCATCAGCAACTGTTTAGAAATAATGGCTAAGGCTGAAGTTTGGCATTTTTCGTAAAAGTGGGTCAACCTCCAAGGTCAAGTTTGGTTATACTCACAAGAAATGTCTTAATTGTCACAACTACTCCAGGGAAATACGGTAGTCAAAGCCCCATCCAATTTAAATTCATGGACAAGGTTAAAGTTTTTGCGGACGAACAGACAGACGGACAGGACAAAACTATACACCTTGGAATCTTCGATAATGGGGGCCAAAAAAATCGTGTTTCACACCATTCAAATATTCATTATACTTTCGTTTTGATGTTTTCCAAGTTTCTGTTTTAAGAAATCACGTGAATTAAGGTTGTTATATGACATGTATGACTCAAGTATTAAATAAAAAAAAAATAATTATATGACGATGAGAAATACCAAAAATTGATAAGCATGAATGTTTTAAGACACGTGCATGGAGATTGTACAGATAAACTTTTGTTCGTTTCTTTAGTCACGACAGTCTGGAAAACACCAAATCTAAAAATGCCTAGTATTTAGCACGATGTAAACACTTGTACTTGAAGTTTCAGGTATATTTGGGCAAAAGAAGTTAAATTTAATATCCTTACTACATTGTATATTGCTTGAAACCTTGACTTTAAAATATCATTTTGCATGAATATTGTAGATTCTACCAATCTTAAACGAACTGGCCTTTATGGCTTTCGGTTTTGAGTTCTTGAAATAATAATTGTTTGATTTTATATGTTTATAAATAATATACCACATGGGGGTTGAGACCAACTTCTTTTAATACCAATTTTTATCCCATGCATTACATACTACTTTACCCTTACTTCACTATACTTGACAAAAAGTGGGGGAAGGGGGGGGGGGGGCAACCGGCCTTTCAATGAACATATCCGATAGTAAAATTTATGTTTGGAGAAAAGTGGGGGGGGGGGGGCCCCCCCCTCCTGTTGCTACGTGCCTGTCCTGGGTATAATTATATTTGAGAGGGTGATGTTCTCGATATTGGTCCAGTAATTATCAAACTGATGTACAGTTTTTGAAAACACAAACTTACGGTGTCTGGCAAGCTATTCCAAAATTCGACTACTCTGTTAGTGAAGCTGTATCTTCTAACACCTCTGTTACATATATGTTTCACTAGTTTAAAGCTGT
>NW_026924190.1:0-22798 GCF_032062105.1 Saccostrea cuccullata | reverse complement strand
TATTCAGTTATGAAGGCATGCCGAACACACATGTAAAAAGCACGAAAATACATATGTATGCAACATTATGAATATTGTTCTATCAATTACCTTATATTATCCATACCAAAATGTCAAAGAAAGTTATTTTTAATATGCTCATCAATAACTGTGCTTTTTCTTAATAATTATCAAAACCATGGTTGAGTACATATTAAAATTTATATGTCAGAGGAACCTTTTCAAAAACATTCAAAATTCTTTATTTTGATTTATTTCAAATTGTAGTGTCTTTGAAATTTTCTGAAATAAATAGCAAAGTATTGGAGTGAAACGTGAATATCACGTACAGTGTTCATGGTAATACAAAACATCTAGAGAACAACATTGACTTCTGAAAAAACAAATTGAGACTATGTGCCATGAAGGAGTAAGCATCATCTTCAAAACATGTCTTATGCGCCTTGTATTGTTACATTATAAATCATTTGCAAACTCTTTATCATGATGAATTTATTAAGTACCTTTTTATTAATTTATACTTGCTAAAAATGATTCATTGCCATCTTTTCAGTAAGAGTTTATTTTGCTTCCGGAAAAGAAAGTATAGTATCCGCCATGAATGAATGTAGCGGGAACGTGCCAATGAACAAGACACGGAGAAAAATAACCTAAAGTTATTGAAAATTTATATATTTGAGCAATGTAAAGCACATTTAATTTATTTTTTTACATACAGCTGAATAAACTTTGAAATGTGCTTGGGAAAATATGATAGGATTAATATTATAACTTTTTGCAAGCACATCTTCAGTACCAATAGATGCTGGCAGTGTACTTTATAAAACAAAATTTTAAATGTTTTGGTTTTTTTTCATTTACATTACCAATGTAGAATGTAATAATATGAAAACAATTATGAATGTGAATAATTTTAACAGTTTTTTACATACAAAGACTAATTCTTAGAATGAAAATGAAAGACATTTAAAAGGAGTAGAGGATAATGCGCTGATGCTATTTTTGTTTGATTAACATAAGGCACTCAGGTCTTCTTTATATTCTCAAAATCCTTACTCAACATAGAAAAATTAGTCATTTTATTTTTTTTTTTACATACTTTTGGAATTCATTGTATTTTATTATATTATTCAACTTTTTAATATACAGACTAGATTTTATATATTTCGATATATTTTTTTTTACAAAGGCTAATCAAAGAATTGAAATTGTTACGTGCTTATACATGTTTAAGTACAATTTATACAGTGTATGGTGCTTTTTCACAGACTGAGTACATCACAGTGTAGCACGGCTTATTTCCAGCCTGATACAGATTTGCCCTGTCAAGGAACAGACAACTACTGTCAGTTATATCAACAGCGTGACTCCCTAGGATGCTGAAGTCGACCTTTTTCATTGATTTCCCCCAATACCAGTGTCCGGGCAGTTCCATGGATTGTCCTCCGATCCAATAACCGGGAAAACCCCTGTATTCTATTTCCCTGCTCCCATAGTTACCACGATAAGTGAAGGTTGTAATCATTCGCCCTGAAAAAAAAAATACATCAAGAGTTGGAAAATTTTCATGACGTTTTTTTTCTCAGTTAGGACTCTGTGGTGACTAAACATTTTCAAATTTAATTAAGGTCAGACGACATGTTCCTCAAATGTATGTTTTGTATTCTCTTGGTTTTATATAAAAAAAAAATATTCATATTTGTCATTCTCTACTGATTTCTACATTGTTTTTGAAATGTTTTGAATATAAGTACACCAAAAAATTGTGATATATGTCATTCAGTAGTTTACCCATAAGGGTTTTATAAGAAATTTGACCTTGTGGTATCTTGTCCAAATGCCTGGTAAGGTACCCTAATTTTTTTGTGAGAAAACCTGTTAAAGTACCTATACTTCAATGGCAAATTATTAGGAAAAATTATATATTTTTTGAGGAACGTGTCGTCTGACCGTAACATGAATAAAACATATATCGAAAACAAATTGTGTACAGGAATGTGCGTTTATTCTTAATTTTGTGCAAATAAGACGACTTAAAGCAGCACTGAAAGCAACACGATTTTTTTAAGTGACCCTTTTAAGTGTATGTCAGAAAGGTTTATGTTTGCTAAACGTTTGCACTATAAAGCACCTGGAAAAGGCGGAAATCTAATGTTTGATTTCTATAGAAAGAATCTGGGTCCCCTGCTTGAGGAAAAAATAAATGCATGCGTGGATCTAGAGTGGGTCAAGGGATGAGTTGGCACTTAAGAAGGGCTGGAGGGGCCACAGAGAGTTACATGTATGGTATAAAATTTAATTGCAAGAACTGAAAAGTTTCTTGACATATCGCCCAGAAATAAAAGTTTACACTCAGACAGATTGTATGAGTTTGTGACTTTGTCCTTTAACTTTTCGAACGCAAAATAAATAGGGGCTTACAGTGGCTCTTGGCAGTTGTAATATAAAATTACCTTGCAAAAGCTCAAAAGCATCCGAAATATCGCGTGAATACGAGTGTTCACAGACAGGCAGAAATACATGTACAGCTAGACAGACAGACGGACAGAGGAACAGAACGACCAAACTTAATATGCCCCACTTTCAAATAAAATCGTACAGTGCACTAGATGACATTTTACCTTTTTGTTGTCCGTGTTCGTTAAGGTAGCCTTGAATGAATGTGTTTTCTTCCGAAGAATCCACTTCAACTAATCTGCTGTCAAAGATTTTGCAAATTTGCTAAAATACCAAACGAAAACAAAAAGGATAAAACAAAGTTTGATTCATATTCATTTAGAAATATTAACAGACACATTTTTTTTCAACCATTAAAAAAGAATAACATTTAGATAATCAACGACTGGATTCAGGGGAGGGGCTGTCTTTTCCAAATTAATATTGCTGTAACTGTTTTAGAACATCTGAGATTGCTTTCAGTTTGAGGATTCTGTCGTATCATACATGTACACAAGGTTATTTTCTTCTTCTGAAACTTCCAAACAAGTTTTCGTCGCTCTCAACTCCCCGGTGTTATGGTCAATAGATGTTTTTTTATTCGACCTGATTTAGATTCGACCATAAGCAAGAATTGCAAAATGGACGAAAATAAAGCATACGAAAAAATGTTTAAATTTCCCTGTTAACATTAAGTATATATAAAATTTTACGTAGGCCTCTATCCAGGAAGAAACTTCATTGTTCAGAAGATAGCAGGATTCTTCAAACCGTGTATACCCATCAGGACATCTCTTGGTCTTCACACTTTTGGAGGAGTTGCTAATGAAAGTCCCTTTATTGTGACAAGTACGTATACATATAGTATCAATGAACGTTTATGAATCAATGTGTGAGTAACTGAAGATGAACTGTATTTAATATTCTTTCATACCTGTCTATATTTGATAGCGGTATAATTTAACAGGATATCAAATCATTTACAGAACATCATGTCGTGCAATGTACTGGGTTTGGTAAAATACACATGAGATAAAGGGATAAATACATGTACCGAAGTAAAATTATAAACTTTTTTTGCTCACACGAATATCTTTGATAAAATCAATAGATTTAATGTTTAATAGTAAATATAATGCATTATTTTTCAAATGATCTATTATTTTTGTTTTAAATCCAACATGTTTAAATCATTTTGTTAACAATCTAGTACAAACACATTAATTATTAAACAAAAGATGTATACATGTTATAATACTGATCAAAAGTATTTGTATGCACAACGTTTAGCTGAGTTTATAAAATTGTCAGTATTAAAAATATCGTTTCATAAAAACATCACAAATATATAATTCCTTACATATAAAAGTTTCTTGAAAGAATTGTTTAAAGAACCATTTTAATTAAATCCCTTTTTGCACCTACTTAAGCAATTTTTTTTTTAACTTTAAAATCACTGAAACAGTCAGATATTCATATTTTGAAATACAAATTAATATGTTCGTTCTATTGATATAAGTCATTTGAAAAGTTTAGAACGCAAAAATTACCCCACTTATCATAAAAACCGCTTGCAAGTATAAGAGTAAATACAGTAAACAGGATATTAAAACAAGTGATGTCCATTTGCATTAACTCACACCAAGCTTTTTATCCGTGCTCTGTCGTTTAAGAATATGCACGGTTTAATATATTTTGTTTTTCTCATCGAAGCAATTGTTTAAATACTTAACATACACTTATGTCTAGATTTGAAATCTCGTGATTTAATATCGCTTGGTTACTTACAAGTACTTTTTCCATAGAAAGCTTCTCCAATTTAAGATATATTAAGATATTTTTAGAAAGGCATTCTAATGTCACTGAGAATTGTCCTCTCAAATTAATATTAAAAAGTAGAATAAGTATCGTAAAAATATCAATATCACGAGTTTGTCATAATTGAGATTACATGTAAATCATCAGCAAATGTACTTGATTATAAGTTATAATGGAAATGAAATTTTACATCGGATATCATATTATGACGGATTGCACAAGTGTCGGATAAGACAGGTTACATTGTACAGACATAGTTACATGTAAAGTGTTTGAGACAGATGTACATGAATCTGAATGAATAAAAAGTAAATCAAGTTAATGCGTGGTCAAACATACAGAAAACGAAATGTAAATGTAGATTAATTATGCGTTTTATGAAAAGTGTAATACACGCACTGATTCGTAAAAATGAGGAAATGTTCCATCTAATGGGGTCGTAGGTCGGGCTAATGTGAAGGTATGCCGAACATACGTGTTAAAGAGGTACATAATCTAGATATTCATGCAACATTATAAATAAATAAAAAATACCTTTATGTCGAAATCAAACCATACCAACAAGTCAAAGAAATTTATTTTCAACATGCTCATCAAAAGCTGTGCTTTTTCTTGATGAGTATTAAAAGCATGGTTGAGTTCAAAGTAAAAAAAATAAGTTTTAGAGAAAATACATCTGAAATGCATGTCAAAGAATTGTCTTCATAGAAACACAAAATCAATATGAACAGAACATTGAAACCTGAAAGAAAGAGGTTAAATCGACTGTCATGGAGGAGTAAGCATCATATTCAAAGGGTCATACAAGACGTATATTTCTTGCATTGTTATGTTCTCAATCATTCGCAATCTCTTTATTAAGTAATAATTGTTAGAGAAAATAATTTGACATCTTTTCAGTAAGAGTTTATTTTACTTCCGGAAAAGTAAGTATAGTATCCGCCATGTATGAAGGTGGCAGGAAGGTGCTAAACCCTGATCCATACTTTACTACCCTTGGCAAGTTCAGAAACCAAATGGCCTGCTGAGTTGATAAATTTGCTTTGCTGGTTTTCTATGCACGATAGGGCGCGGTCTTCATTATCTACAGATAAAGCTGTGTACACGGTCCCTCCCTGTCTTGACAGGTAGGACCAGGCAAAAGAGTAGACGCCTTTTTCTGGGGCGGTGAAGATTCCCGTCTCAGGATCATAGCCACCGCCTTTGTTTAATTGGACGTTGTTGAATTTGATAGTCGTTTTTACCGGAACATCTGTTAGATGAGACTTTATATTCGCTTGAAAAGCAATGACGTGGTTTGCTGTGCAATCTACATGTAAGAAAAAAGATAAACGAAAAGTCATTGAAATACATTTTACAAGATATGTAAAGAATAAAGTTAGATGACTGTAGAAAGACAAACTGTTCATTCCCTGTTTGGACGGGTTACATTGATTCAACAACTTTTTATAAATAATATTTGATATTTACAGTTCATCATATCGTTTTTAACTATCCAACCATATTCATCAAAATTGATGAATTAAGGGGATTGCCACAAATGTCAGCAACATACTGACATAAAATCAAATTTGCTTTAGGTAAATATACATGTTTTACACATTTATTAAGAATAAGTATGAATAAATACATTGTGGATGTTTCTAAATTAATGTTTTGTATGCACGACTTATTCCGCAGATACAATATCATTATCGATTCAGTGGGTCAAACGAAAATTATTCATTTTATTGATGTCTTATATATTCTCCGAGGGGACATTCGAAGGATTTAAAAAAAAGAATGGCGCCATTAGACTTTTTCTGTTAAAGGTTTTTTCTAAATATTTATTGGGAATAATTTTTCTTTTCTGGACACCGACAGCCCGGTAAATAGGAAAGAATATGAAGATATTGTCCTTTCACTTTACGAAATTTATATTGATAAATTTTCTATGATTAAAACATTTTTTGAAAATTCATCAAAACTTTGTAAACACAACGTTTGTTGACTTAAATCAAACCCATAGGTGAACTTTACTTTTCAATAACCCTAATTATTTAATACTCTCTAGGAAACAAACCTTGCTTAGGTTCCCAGCCAAGTTTCTTACAAGCACTTCTGTAACCATTCATGTCTCCCATGAATTCATCTGGAGATGAAGCGTTTACATTGGAGAATGTAACAGCGAAGATAACAAGGAGGAAAGGAACAATGGAGGTCCACATTATTTATTGACGTACGTTTTTACAATTCTCAAAACAATTCTATAACAATTAAAATGAGGATTCATCTATAATTGTTGTATGACTTATTGATTTTTTAAATTACTTTAAAAAGTCATATTATAATTATAGATCTATTCTGAAAACACAATAGCCATAATTTAAAAATTGTACTTCTTAGATGAAATTTTAAAACAAATTCTTTACCAACGAACGGAGAGCTTTCTTTGGAATGTAAAAATAATGTGAATTATATTGAACGCTGTGCTCTCATTCTTAAAATCATTGACATACTTGAATTTTGAAACAGGTAATAAAAATAAAATCTTACCACTTTTTCAAATGTATCTCTCAACAAGTATTGTTCGAAAATGCTCGAGTGAAATATTTTAATACTTAATTGTAACGGATCAATCAATCAAATTTTATTGCAATTAATGACAGATATGATTTTTTTTCGTGCAAATCGGGCATAAAATCTACTGACAGCTGCACCAGAATAAATATATCGTTGCTATGATCTTTAGCTTGATTTACAAACGCAAATTATATGATTTTATATTATATTTCTATTCTGATTACGCCATGCAATCGCTAATTTTAATACTACTTAATAAAATTATAGACTATGGAAAATAACATAAGCTGTCGTGCACCTTTTGTCTTTGGCATACCTTAAATCATATTACATTGGCGGATCCAGAGGGGGGGTTCCGGGGGTTGGAACCCCCCCCTTTATTTTTTGCCAAGTGGAGAGAGAGAGAGAGAGAGCCGATAAAACTTTTTCCGAGATTATATGTTTGTACGTCTTATTTATTTATTGTTTGAATAGATAAATTCTCACAATTTAGTAATTGTTTCCTCCAATCACCTCCTCTATTATATTTTTTATGAGAGAATGGTAGAAAATATTCTACTTTTTTTTATATATCTTGTATATGATATGTAACATGCGAGGATTAATTTGATATTAGATTCCCGTGATCTTTGGCTGTGTTGGCTATATATGTACCGTTTTTATAATATCTTGATCAATTGAACGAAATAACATGTAACTCTTTGTTTTAAAGCCCACCCGCACCCCAACCCGAAAAGGTTTTTCAAATTCTTAAAGAAAATTCTTTATAATTTTCGGAAGTGATACGAATCCATTCAATTTTAAGGCTTCCGTAGTTTTTTTTTTTTTTTGTTCTGTTTTTTTTTTTCTGTTTTTTTTTTTTGTTTTGTTCGGAATGGGGGTAGGCTTTTTTTTTAAGGACATAAAACAAAGATAGTATTTACCACAACCTTAGATCTTTCCATATACGTCTGTGAATCTTTGCTTGAGAATATGTATTGGGGGGGGGTAAGAGGGGCATAACCCTGGAACCCCCCCCCCCCTTTAAAAAATTGCTGGATCCGCCCCTGTATTACATGTATTTTCTTTTCTAAAAACCTAAGAATTTTCTTGGTATAGATGGCAACAAATAATTTTAATACGTTGCACGATTAATCAAAAAGCATAGATACAAAACACTTTAAACATTCAGCAAAATAGAGGAAATTTGTTTCATAAATAGCACAATTTTGATCATTACCCTTCATAAACAGACGAGGAACAATAAGTCTAGAATTCATGTATAGTAAGTAGTGTTTTGAACCTACTCATTATAAAAAAAAGATCACAAATAGTGATCAATCTAAGCATATTTCTTCAAGTAATACTAATCTATGAACAGATTGATTTAACTTAAAAACAAATTTCATAATATGTTGATGGTATTTCTAAAACAAGGATACCAATGAAATTGCAATTGATCAAAATACATTCTATATTTTAGCTTTCTCTTGAATGTATAAAAGGGTAAAATGTGTTTTACGCTGTGCTCTATCGTGATGAAATCGATCTTTTATATCAACAAAAAAGCTGAATTCTTCAACCTCGGGACATAGTATACATGATTACCTATTTCATACAGTTTTAAACTTGTGACACTTAATTTCACACGTGTTGTTATGTTTTCATCAACCTTTATCATTTAGTTACATCAATGTTTTATTTCTAAGATTTGTTAATTTGCAGTAAAATGACTTTCTTTTTAAATTTGTTCATGAGGTATATGTATATATTTGATTTTACACAATGTTTATAATTATCTATACTATCGAAAAATAACACGACATATTCTGATATTTGATGTAGAATAATTTATTTTACGAAGAGTACGAAAAAGTACGCATGCAGTGCACTTTTTATCTCTTTGTTTTCAGATTTACCCTTCTTCATTTCGGGCCAATAATTGTTTTAATGTCAAAAAGTAATGATTTAATATTACTGTTTAAAATTAAACGATATATTTTACATGAATATCTTCTCGATACGGCCACTTCAACAGTGTTGTTCTATTTTCCTGTTTATTAGTTGAAATGTTTACATTTGTTGGGTTTTACTACTGAGTCAAATGTATAAATCTGCACTGAGAATGAAACAGGCCCTAAATTGGCTAAAGAGACGTTTATAAAATGTAACAATACAGGGCAGCGAATACATCAAACATTGAATATATTTTTGGTGCTTTTAAACATTTGAAATGTAGGTATATTAAGAATGTTTTTAAATTTACTCGTTTGTATATCACACAGACTTGCACGAAGGCATATTTTTCACGAAGCACTTACGCTAATGAATTATGCCTATATGACAAGAAGGTGTAATTTACATGAACAACTCACACAAACTTAAAATATTCCTTAAGTGTTTACTTATGATTTAAAGAAAATCATTAACTATGCGATGCTTTTCGAAATATGCATTTTACATTGCTATATAAAAACAATAGGCTAGCATAATATAAAATGTGCTTTTTTCATCTGTAAATAAGATCATTATAAAGACAATTTTTTTTTTTGCAATACCAAGAGAGTTTTTAATTTCCTTTTAAATCATTTATCATCAGACTGTCTCGGGATTCAAAAAATGTTTTTATTTAGAAATATTTACATTTCCGGTGTCTTTGTCTGAGATAGAATTGCAAAGTGTGAAAATACTTTATTTCTACCTAAATGTATTGATTCATCAACAGGTGTGACTAAAAAATCACTTGGCACAGGACAAATAGAGAAGTGCCTGTAGCACGTGAATTTGCGAACTCAGTAGAATGTAAATGTTACATTAAAAGTTTAGACTTTATCAAGTTAAACTTATCTATAACAGGTTATATCGCATGACATTTCACTTTTGAAATTTCATGAAATTTTTACGATTGTTTTCAAATCATTTTTCACTTCATTTTAAATATGAATATTTCATTACATTTTATTTTTAAGTGTTCAAATATTATTTAGTTTCAAATTGTCAATTTAAATGTTTGAGTGTTCATTCTCTTAAACTTGAGTGAAAATTTACAAAGAAAAAAAAAGGTTTCATTTTCTAATTATTTACATCGGCAATTCTTTGATTTTGGCATGTTTTGTTCTCAATTGTCATGTCACTGGACATGTAACAGTTGTTTCAGCCTTTAGGTAAATAAGAAAATGCTTTCCAATTTCGGCCTTTTTTTTGAAATAAATTCTTTCGAAAATTGAGTTGACACATCGGAGCTTTTTATAGATAAATTATTTACTTTCACCAGCGGTCAGCGTAATCCTTTCTTTGTTAATAACTCTTTTTTTCGGAAACTAGGTAATTGACTTTCACACTTTTAGCTGTTTTGTTAACATCAGTAATTAGTGTCAACTCATCAAAGAAATTCTGCGAAATCAGCTTACGGACATCAAAATCAAGCTTCTTGATTGGTCAATGAGAGCAATTCCGAATTAAGCCGGGTGGAAAGCGAATTCATGAAATTCACTTTCCATCCGATGCTAAAAGAATAAAGTTGTAAAATTAATATAAAGGAATTTGTTTCTCTTTTCCATCAGGTAAGCTTGAATAAGTTTATTTTAAGTATTTTCAGTACGTTTTTCTTCAAACATTGTTTTTATGCTATTTTGATTCTGGATAGGCAAAAGTTTAATTATTTTTAAAATTTGATGAAATTAGAGTTTGTCACTTTATGTATAATTTTTGAAGTGTTTGCATTTGTAATTGGTTATCTTAGTTGTTTTATACTGATTTATTTTACCTAGATATGTTTTGTAGTGTTTACTTTAAAAAGAAAATAATGATTTGTCAATTGAAACATTTATGTAAATTTTCTACATTCTATTTCTGAATTGTCTTTTACAAATTTGAATTTGCCGCGCTGATATTGTAAAACCTGTAGTGAACTCTTCAATGTAGGAAGGTAAATTTATTATGCGATAGAAATTCGTCAGCTAAGTGGTTACAGACTACTAATTTTACCCCTATTTCATTGACCACTCAAGTAGTTCCAGTTTAAAAATAGAGGTTTTTTCTTAAAAATTCTTTGGGGTGTTTATGGAGTAGAATAGGGTTATTTTTGGGCATAAATGGAAAGGAGAGGGTCTGAAAAAAATTATAAAAATGATAATAATGGGAAATTTTGCTTTTAAGTGCGTAGTAGGAAGGGTGTAAAGAGGCCCATATTTACCCTTTCCTCGAAGAGAAAGTGAAAAAAGCAGGGTAGGGGTTATTTGAGATGCCATAAAAGGACTTGCAGACTATGAATGTTCCTGAGAACTTGGTAAATTTTTGGAATTGAAATGGTCTTACTCTGTGCCAAGTTTCAGGTAAGTTGAGCCGGTGTAATTTTTTAAAATATTTTTTATGTTATAAAGGAATGTATAGCAAAATAATTGGTAGTCTGTGTCCTATCAGGTCAAAAGTCAAAACTCGTGTTAATCAGTTTATTGGCACTTTTCGGATAAATTGGAACTAATTATGCTAATTGTTGAAAAAATTAATGAATAAAATGATATTTTGGAGAAGTTAAATGGATTTAAATAATTGAAAAGGGGGAGGGGGCACCTGCTCATGTTGTCAAAGGGTATGACATAATGTGTGCAATTGATGTGTGTCAAGAATTTATGCAATATGAATTTTGATTCTTTATATAATGTTGTAGGTGACATAAAACCCATTCCCCACCTATCCTGTTATTTTAACTGTCAAATGGAGTTCAAAAACCAAGGTATGTTTTTAACATTTGATTGTTCAGATTACACTATATTGTTAGTAGGTATGAAATGCCTAATTTCTCAAAACTTAAGCTACTTTGTGTTTGTAATTATAGTTGTCCCAATTACTTATTAATTTAACACAATAACTTATTAATTATGAATGTGAACTGAAGTTAAAATGCTTTTAAATTCAATTTTAGCGGCTCATATTTAGCAGATTGTGGCCCCGGGCTGCATGCAGTTGTAGCCTGGATGGGTGACTACAATAAAATTCAGACCAGTTGCCAGTCAGAAGTGAACAATTTTTATACCAGAAGCAGAGAAAGTGAGCATTCAGAAAACAAGTTACAGCTGTCATCAATATTGCAGTCAAAAGCAGCCAAGTTAAAGGTATACAATCAACTGACTCGTAGTTAGTATTATTTTTGTTTGTTTTCTTTTTTATATACTGTTTTCATCTGTTCATCATCATCTGTTGCTTATTAATGTATACTCTTTAAAACTTTCTTTTTTTTTCTTTCAGCTTTTGGAAATGAACATCTGCTGTCTGATTGCTGGCACTGATCTGTGATTGTCCAAGACAGGGGAGGTCAGTAAGGTGCTCAACATTTCATATGGATGTTTGGTCCTACTGTCTTTTTCTACTCTTGTGGAATCTTGGACATCATTGTCGGTGGTCGCATATCAGACAAAATCATCATTTTTTGAGAAAGACAGGTGTTTTAGAGAATTTGGATCAACTTTGTACAGAAATAGTGCTCCACATGACAGGTAGAATTTATGTACTCCAATTTAATAGAACATTCTCTAACCCCCCCCCCCCTTCCTGTTCTTAATAGTGAACTTCCAAGCAACTCCAGGACTAATTATATGTGACACAGGCATGGTATGTATTCTCTGTGTTGAACAATTGAATGTATGTATAAATGTGTTTTAATTGTTTTGTTCTTTGGTACCTTTGCAGTGCAGAGTTGCCTCCCCTTTTTTACAGCATCCTGAAGAATGTATGTAGGTAAAATGTACATTTAAATTCCTTTTTTTGTAAATTCAGAATTATAAAATCCAAATTTTCATGGAATTTATGGTATTTGTTGTCTAATCATGCATATTGTTACAAGAAATATCCATCAAAGGAGTCTAAATATGACCAGGGATAATCCAATTAGAGTTGTAAGTACCACTTCCTGACAGAGGCTGAATCGACCAGGTTGGATAATCTGCTTTTAACAAAGGTATTAATCTCTTTTCCTTAGCTTTTATACTGATTTTTCATAGCCTAAACATTGTAGAATTTTTTAATATTAGTTTTCCAAAAATTTAAATGTGCTAAATATTTTTATTTTTAATATTTTCAAGAATTTTATGCTTTTTGAAGGTATTTTTTGAAAAAAAAAAAAAATATTTACTAAAGTAAAAGGTTAAGTTTTTTTCTTGAAATTTGTGTAGGACATATTTATCTAGTTTACAAAAATATAAGAAAAGAAAATAACTGTAATATATGTGAGTTGTGAGCATTTCAAATCTGAGATCTGTGTGTCTACTGCTTATTTTACCCTCTGCTTTAAGGTGTTCCAGCACATTATTTAAAGGACCATAACTCTGTTTAGGGATCATCAATTTCAATGAAACTTCATCGGCCACTTTGTATAAACCAAATACACCAGCATGTCAAATTTCAGCAAAATCAGACAAGGTTTGTGTCCTTATTAGGTTACAGACTACTAATTTTACCCCTATTTCATTGACCACTCAAGTAGTTCCAGTTTAAAAATAGAGGTTTTTTTCTTAAAAATTCTTTGGGGTGTTTATGGAGTAGAATAGGGTTATTTTTGGGCATAAATGGAAAGGAGAGGGTCTGAAAAAAATTATAAAAATGATAATAATGGGAAATTTTGCTTTTAAGTGCGTAGTAGGAAGGGTGTAAAGAGGCCCATATTTACCCTTTCCTCGAAGAGAAAGTGAAAAAAGCAGGGTAGGGGTTATTTGCGATGCCATAAAAGGACTTGCAGACTATGAATGTTCCTGAGAACTTGGTAAATTTTTGGACTTGAAATGGTCTTACTCTGTGCCAAGTTTCAGGTAAGTTGAGCCGGTGTAATTTTTTAAAATATTTTTTATGTTATAAAGGAATGTATAGCAAAATAATTGGTAGTCTGTGTCCTATCAGGTCAAAAGTCAAAACTCGTGTTAATCAGTTTATTGGCACTTTTCGGATAAATTGGAACTAATTATGCTAATTGTTGAAAAAATTAATGGATAAAATTATATTTTAGAGAAGTTAAATGGATTTAAATAATTAAAAAAGGGGAGGGGGCACCTGCTCAGGTTGTCAAAGGGTATGACATAATGTGTGCAATTGATGTGTGTCAAGAATTTATGCAATATGAATTTTGATTCTTTATATAATGTTGTAGGTAACATAGAACCCATTCCCCACCTATCCTGTTATCTTACATGTCAAATAGAGTTCAAAAACCAAGGTATGTTTTTAACATTTGATTGTTCAGATTACACTGTTGTTAGTAGGAAAGAAATGCCTAATTTCTCACAACTTAAGCTACTTGGTGTTTGTAATTATAGTTGTCCCAATTACTTATTAATTTGACACAATAACTTATTAATTATGAATGTGAACTGAAGTTAAAATGCTTTTAAATTCATTTTTTTAGTGGCTCATATTTAGCAGATTGTGGGGATGCATGCAGTTGTAGCCTGGATGGGTGACTACAATAAAATTCAGACCAGTTGCCAGTCAGAAGTGAACAATTTTTGTACCAGAAGCAGAGAAAGTGAGCATTCAGAAAACAAGATACAGCTGTCATCAATATTGCAGTCAAAAGCAGCCAAGTTAAAGGTACACAATCAACTGATTCATAGTTTGTATTATTTTTGTTTGTTTTCTTTTTTATATACTGTTTTCATCTGTTCATCATCATCTGTTGCTTTTTAATGTATACTCTCTAAAACTTTCTTTTTTTCCTTCAGCCTTTGGAAATGAACATCTGCTGTCTGATTGCTGGCACTGATCTGTGATTGTCCAAGACAGGGGAGGTCAGTAAGGTGCTCAACATTTCATATGGGATGTTTGGTCCTACTGCCTTTTTCTACTCTTGTGGAATCTTGGACATCATTGTCGGTGGTCGCATATCAGACAAAATCATCATTTTTTGACAAAGACAGGTGTTTTAGAGAATTTGGATAAACTTTGTGCAGAAATAGTGCTCCACAAGACAGACAGAACTTATGTACTCCAGTTTAATAGAACCTTCTCTACCCCCCCCCCCCCCTTTCCTGTTCTTAATAGTGAACTTCCAAGCAACTCCAGGACTAATTATATGTGACACAGGCATGGTATGTATTTTCTGTGTTATACAATTGAATGTATGTATAAATGTGTTTTAATTGTTTTGTTCTTTGGTACCTTTGCAGTGCAGAGTTGCCTCCCCTTTTTTACAGCAGCCTGAAGAATGTATGTAGGTAAAATGTACATTTAAATTCCTTTTTTTGTAAATTCAGAATTATAAAATCCAAATTTTCATAGAATTTATGGTATTTGTTGTCTAATCATGCATATTGTTACAAGAAATATCCATCAAAGAAGTCTAAATATGACCAGGGATAATCCAATTAGAGTTGTAAGTACCACTTCCTGACAGAGGCTGAATCGACCAGGTTGGATAATCTGCTTATAACAAAGGTATTAATCTCTTTTCCTTAGCTTTTATACTGATTTTTCATAGCCTAAACATTGTAGAATTTTTTAATATGAGTTTTGCTAAAATTTAAATGTGCTAAATATTTTTATTTTTAATATTTTCAAGAATTTTATGCTTTTTGATGGTATTTTTTGAAATTTTTAAAAAAAATATTTACTAAAGTAATAGGTTAAGTTTTTTTCTTGAAATTTGTGTAGGACATAATTATCTAGTTAACAAAAATATAAGATAAGAAAATTACTGTAATATATGTGAGTTGTGAGCATTTCAAATCTGAGAATTGTATGTCTAATGCTTATTTTACCCTCTGCTTTAAGGTGTTCCAGCACATTATTTAAAGGGCCATAACTCTGTTAAGGGATCATCAATTTCAATGAAACTTCATCGGCCACTTTGTATAAACCAAAGACACCAGCATGTCAAATTTCAGCAAAATCAGACAAGGTTTGTGTCCTTATTAGGTTACAGACTACTAATTTTACCCCTATTTCATTGACCACTCAAGTAGTTCCAGTTTAAAAATAGAGGTTTTTTCTTAAAAATTCTTTGGGGTGTTTATGGAGTAGAATGGGGTTATTTTTGGGCATAAATGGAAAGGAGAGGGTCTGAAAAAAATTCTAAAAATGATTATAATGGGAAATTTTGCTTTTAAGTGCGTAGTAGGAAGGGTGTAAAGAGGCCCATATTTACCCTTCCCTCGAAGAGAAAGTGAAAAAAGCAGGGTAGGGGTTATTTGCGATGCCATAAAAGGACTTGCAGACTATGAATGTTCCTGAGAACTTGGTAAATTTTTGGACTTGAAATGGTCTTACTCTGTGCCAAGTTTCAGGTAAGTTGAGCCGGTGTAATTTTTTAAAATATTTTTTATGTTATAAAGGAATGTATAGCAAAATAATTGGTAGTCTGTGTCCTATCAGGTCAAAGGTCAAAACTCGTGTTAATCAGTTTATTGGCACTTTTCGGATAATTTGGAACTAATTATGCTAATTGTTGAAAAAATTAATGGATAAAATTATATTTTAGAGAAGTTAAATGGATTTAAATAATTAAAAAGGGGGAGGGGGCACCTGCTCAGGTTGTCAAAGGGTATGACATAATGTGTGCAATTGATGTGTGTCAAGAATTTATGCAATATGAATTTTGATTCTTTATATAATGTTGTAGGTAACATAGAACCCATTCCCCGCCTATCCTGTTATCTTAAATGTCAAATGGAGTTCAAAAACCAAGGTATGTTTTTAACATTTGATTGTTCAGATTACACTATTGTTAGTAGGAAAGAAATGCCTAATTTCTCAAAACTTAAGCTACTTGGTGTTTGTAATTATAGTTGTCCAAATTACTTATTAATTTGACACAATATTTTATTAATTATGAATGTGAACTGAAGTTAAAATGCTTTTAAATTCATTTTTTAGTGGCTCATATTAAGCGGATTGTGGGGATGCATGCAGTTGTAGCCTGGATGGGTGACTTTAAAAATTCAGGCCAGTTGCCAGTCAGAAGTGAACAATTTTTGTACCAGAAGCAGAGAAAGTGAGCATTCAGAAAACAAGATACAGCTGTCATCAATATTGCAGTCAAAAGCAGCCAAGTTAAAGGTATACAATCAACTGATTCATAGTTTGTATTATTTTTTGTTTGTTTTCTTTTTTATATACTGTTTTCATCTGTTCATTATCATCTGTTGCTTATTAATGTATACTCTCTAAAACTTTCTTTTTTTTTCCTTCAGCTTTTGGAAATGAACATCTGCTGTCTGGTTGCTGGCACTGATCTGTGATTGTCCAAGACAGGGGAGGTCAGTAAGGTGCTCAACATTTCATATGGGATGTTTGGTCCTACTGCCTTTTTCTACTCTTGTGGAATCTTGGACATCATTGTCGGTGGTCGCATATCAGACAAAATCATCATTTTTTGACAAAGACAGGTGTTTTAGAGAATTTGGATAAACTTTGTGCAGAAATAGTGCTCCACAAGACAGACAGAACTTATGTACTCCAGTTTAATAGAACCTTCTCTACCCCCCCCCCCCCCTTCCTGTTCTTAATAGTGAACTTCCAAGCAACTCCAGGACTAATTATATGTGACACAGGCATGGTATGTATTTTCTGTGTTAAACAATTGAATGTATGTATAAATGCGTTTTAATTGTTTTGTTCTTTGGTACCTTTACAGTGCAGAGTTACCTCCCCTTTTTTACAGCAGCCTGAAGAATGTATGTAGGTAAAATGTATATTTAAATTCCTTTTTTTGTAAATTCAGAATTATAAAATCCAAATTTTCATAGAATTTATGGTATTTGTTGTCTAATCATGCATATTGTTACAAGAAATATCCATCAAAGAAGTCTAAATATGACCAGGGATAATCCAATTAGAGTTGTAAGTACCACTTCCTGACAGAGGCTGAATTGACCAGGTTGGATAATCTGCTTATAACAAAGGTATTAATCTCTTTTCCTTAGCTTTTATACTGATTTTTCATAGCCTAAACATTGTAGAATTTTTTAATATTAGTTTTACTAAAATTTAAATGTGCTAAATATTTTTATTTTTAATATTTTAAAGAATTTTATGCTTTTTGAAGGTATTTTTTGAAATTTTTTAAAACAATATTTACTAAAGTAAAAGGTTAAGTTTTTTTCTTGAAATTTGTGTAGGACATATTTATCTAGTTAACAAAAATATAAGAAAAGAAAATTACTGTAATATATGTGAGTTGTGAGCATTTCAAATCTGAGAACTGTATGTCTAATGCTTATTTTACCCTCTGCTTTAAGGTGTTCCAGCACATTATTTAAAGGGCCATAACTCTGTTAAGGGATCATCAATTTCAATGAAACTTCATCGGCCACTTTGTATAAACCAAAGACACCAGCATGTCAAATTTCAGCAAAATCAGACAAGGTTTGTGTCCTTATTAGGTTACAGACTACTAATTTTACCCCTATTTCATTGACCACTCAAGTAGTTCCAGTTTAAAAATAGAGGTTTTTTCTTAAAAATTCTTTGGGGTGTTTATGGAGTAGAATGGGGTTATTTTTGGGCATAAATGGAAAGGAGAGGGTCTGAAAAAAATTATAAAAATGATAATAATGGGAAATTTTGCTTTTAAGTGCGTAGTAGGAAGGGTGTAAAGAGGCCCATATTTACCCTTTCCTCGAAGAGAAAGTGAAAAAAGCAGGGTAGGGGTTATTTGCGATGCCATAAAAGGACTTGCAGACTATGAATGTTCCTGAGAACTTGGTAAATTTTTGGACTTGAAATGGTCTTACTCTGTGCCAAGTTTCAGGTAAGTTGAGCCGGTGTAATTTTTTAAAATATTTTTTATGTTATAAAGGAATGTATAGCAAAATAATTGGTAGTCTGTGTCCTATCAGGTCAAAGGTCAAAACTCGTGTTAATCAGTTTATTGGCACTTTTCGGATAATTTGGAACTAATTATGCTAATTGTTGAAAAAATTAATGGATAAAATTATATTTTAGAGAAGTTAAATGGATTTAAATAATTAAAAAGGGGGAGGGGGCACCTGCTCAGGTTGTCAAAGGGTATGACATAATGTGTGCAATTGATGTGTGTCAAGAATTTATGCAATATGAATTTTGATTCTTTATATAATGTTGTAGGTAACATAGAACCCATTCCCCGCCTATCCTGTTATCTTAAATGTCAAATGGAGTTCAAAAACCAAGGTATGTTTTTAACATTTGATTGTTCAGATTACACTATTGTTAGTAGGAAAGAAATGCCTAATTTCTCAAAACTTAAGCTACTTGGTGTTTGTAATTATAGTTGTCCAAATTACTTATTAATTTGACACAATATTTTATTAATTATGAATGTGAACTGAAGTTAAAATGCTTTTAAATTCATTTTTTAGTGGCTCATATTAAGCGGATTGTGGGGATGCATGCAGTTGTAGCCTGGATGGGTGACTTTAAAAATTCAGGCCAGTTGCCAGTCAGAAGTGAACAATTTTTGTACCAGAAGCAGAGAAAGTGAGCATTCAGAAAACAAGATACAGCTGTCATCAATATTGCAGTCAAAAGCAGCCAAGTTAAAGGTATACAATCAACTGATTCATAGTTTGTATTATTTTTTGTTTGTTTTCTTTTTTATATACTGTTTTCATCTGTTCATTATCATCTGTTGCTTATTAATGTATACTCTCTAAAACTTTCTTTTTTTTTCCTTCAGCTTTTGGAAATGAACATCTGCTGTCTGGTTGCTGGCACTGATCTGTGATTGTCCAAGACAGGGGAGGTCAGTAAGGTGCTCAACATTTCATATGGGATGTTTGGTCCTACTGCCTTTTTCTACTCTTGTGGAATCTTGGACATCATTGTCGGTGGTCGCATATCAGACAAAATCATCATTTTTTGACAAAGACAGGTGTTTTAGAGAATTTGGATAAACTTTGTGCAGAAATAGTGCTCCACAAGACAGACAGAACTTATGTACTCCAGTTTAATAGAACCTTCTCTACCCCCCCCCCCCCTTCCTGTTCTTAATAGTGAACTTCCAAGCAACTCCAGGACTAATTATATGTGACACAGGCATGGTATGTATTTTCTGTGTTAAACAATTGAATGTATGTATAAATGCGTTTTAATTGTTTTGTTCTTTGGTACCTTTACAGTGCAGAGTTACCTCCCCTTTTTTACAGCAGCCTGAAGAATGTATGTAGGTAAAATGTATATTTAAATTCCTTTTTTTGTAAATTCAGAATTATAAAATCCAAATTTTCATAGAATTTATGGTATTTGTTGTCTAATCATGCATATTGTTACAAGAAATATCCATCAAAGAAGTCTAAATATGACCAGGGATAATCCAATTAGAGTTGTAAGTACCACTTCCTGACAGAGGCTGAATTGACCAGGTTGGATAATCTGCTTATAACAAAGGTATTAATCTCTTTTCCTTAGCTTTTATACTGATTTTTCATAGCCTAAACATTGTAGAATTTTTTAATATTAGTTTTACTAAAATTTAAATGTGCTTAATATTTTTATTTTTAATATTTTAAAGAATTTTATGCTTTTTGAAGGTATTTTTTGAAATTTTTTTTAAAAATATTTACTAAAGTAATAGGTTAAGTTTTTTTCTTGAAATTTGTGTAGGGCATATTTATCTAGTTAACAAAAATAAAAGAAAAGAAAATTACTGTAATATATGTGAGTTGTGAGCATTTCAAATCTGAGAACTGTATGTCTAATGCTTATTTTACCCTCTGCTTTAAGGTGTTCCAGCACATTATTTAAAGGGCCATAACTCTGTTAAGGGATCATCAATTTCAATGAAACTTCATCGGCCACTTTGTATAAACCAAAGACACCAGCATGTCAAATTTCAGCAAAATCAGACAAGGTTTGTGTCCTTATTAGGTTACAGACTACTAATTTTACCCCTATTTCATTGACCACTCAAGTAGTTCCAGTTTAAAAATAGAGGTTTTTTCTTAAAAATTCTTTGGGGTGTTTATGGAGTAGAATGCGGTTATTTTTGGGCATAAATGGAAAGGAGAGGGTCTGAAAAAAATTATAAAAATGATAATAATGGGAAATTTTGCTTTTAAGTGCGTAGTAGGAAGGGTGTAAAGAGGCCCATATTTACCCTTTCCTCGAAGAGAAAGTGAAAAAAGCAGGGTAGGGGTTATTTGCGATGCCATAAAAGGACTTGCAGACTATGAATGTTCCTGAGAACTTGGTAAATTTTTGGACTTGAAATGGTCTTACTCTGTGCCAAGTTTCAGGTAAGTTGAGCCGGTGTAATTTTTTAAAATATTTTTTATGTTATAAAGGAATGTATAGCAAAATAATTGGTAGTCTGTGTCCTATCAGGTCAAAGGTCAAAACTCGTGTTAATCAGTTTATTGGCACTTTTCGGATAATTTGGAACTAATTATGCTAATTGTTGAAAAAATTAATGGATAAAATTATATTTTAGAGAAGTTAAATGGATTTAAATAATTAAAAAGGGGGAGGGGGCACCTGCTCAGGTTGTCAAAGGGTATGACATAATGTGTGCAATTGATGTGTGTCAAGAATTTATGCAATATGAATTTTGATTCTTTATATAATGTTGTAGGTAACATAGAACCCATTCCCCGCCTATCCTGTTATCTTAAATGTCAAATGGAGTTCAAAAACCAAGGTATGTTTTTAACATTTGATTGTTCAGATTACACTATTGTTAGTAGGAAAGAAATGCCTAATTTCTCAAAACTTAAGCTACTTGGTGTTTGTAATTATAGTTGTCCAAATTACTTATTAATTTGACACAATATTTTATTAATTATGAATGTGAACTGAAGTTAAAATGCTTTTAAATTCATTTTTTAGTGGCTCATATTAAGCGGATTGTGGGGATGCATGCAGTTGTAGCCTGGATGGGTGACTTTAAAAATTCAGGCCAGTTGCCAGTCAGAAGTGAACAATTTTTGTACCAGAAGCAGAGAAAGTGAGCATTCAGAAAACAAGATACAGCTGTCATCAATATTGCAGTCAAAAGCAGCCAAGTTAAAGGTATACAATCAACTGATTTAGTTTGTATAATTTTTTTTTGTTTGTTTTCTTTTTTATATACTGTTTTCATCTGTTCATTATCATCTGTTGCTTATTAATGTATACTCTCTAAAACTTTCTTTTTTTTCCTTCAGCTTTTGGAAATGAACATCTGCTGTCTGGTTGCTGGCACTGATCTGTGATTGTCCAAGACAGGGGAGGTCAGTAAGGTGCTCAACATTTCATATGGGATGTTTGGTCCTACTGCCTTTTTCTACTCTTGTGGAATCTTGGACATCATTGTCGGTGGTCGCATATCAGACAAAATCATCATTTTTTGACAAAGACAGGTGTTTTAGAGAATTTGGATAAACTTTGTGCAGAAATAGTGCTCCACAAGACAGACAGAACTTATGTACTCCAGTTTAATAGAACCTTCTCTACCCCCCCCCCCCCTTCCTGTTCTTAATAGTGAACTTCCAAGCAACTCCAGGACTAATTATATGTGACACAGGCATGGTATGTATTTTCTGTGTTAAACAATTGAATGTATGTATAAATGCGTTTTTTTTGTTCTTTGGTACCTTTACAGTGCAGAGTTACCTCCCCTTTTTTACAGCAGCCTGAAGAATGTATGTAGGTAAAATGTATATTTAAATTCCTTTTTTTGTAAATTCAGAATTATAAAATCCAAATTTTCATAGAATTTATGGTATTTGTTGTCTAATCATGCATATTGTTACAAGAAATATCCATCAAAGTAGTCTAAATATGACCAGGGATAATCCAATTAGAGTTGTAAGTACCACTTCCTGACAGAGGCTGAATTGACCAGGTTGGATAATCTGCTTTTAACAAAGGTATTAATCTCTTTTCCTTAGCTTTTATACTGATTTTTCATAGCCTAAACATTGTAGAATTTTTTAATATTAGTTTTCCAAAAATTAAAATGTGCTAAATATTTTTATTTTTAATATTTTCAAGAATTTTATGCTTTTTGAAGGTATTTTTTGAAAAAAAAATTTAAAATATTTACTAAAGTAAAAGGTTAAGT
>NW_026924189.1:0-23142 GCF_032062105.1 Saccostrea cuccullata | reverse complement strand
AAATTTGGATAACATATGACATCAAATAAAAAGATATGACAATTAAAAAAAATTCTCCACGAACTTTTCGAACAACCCTCGTATATATATGTTGCAAATATTTTAAAATTAAATTTTCAAGTTTTGTCTATCGCTGCTAGCAAGAAAAGTAACCCACGTTGTTATGATGGGCAGATGGCTGAAGGTCAAATCTTTCATATCCATGAGGTCGATCACTTCCTCTTTTAGATCCGACGCTACAATAGAGCTACATGCTGTTTGTCTGTCTTTGCCCGCAAAAGCTTTAACCTTGCCAATAACTTTTGATTTAGTGGAGCTATGACTTTTATATTTCACATGTGTATTCCTTGTGACAAGACCTTTCTTTGGGTACCAACAAATTTGACCTTTTGACCTTGACCTTGAAGTTTGACCCACTTTTACACAAAAATTCTAAACTTTTACTTTGGCCATATCTTTTGAACAGTAGATACCAGGATATCAATACTTCACATATTTATTCTTCGTGGAAAGACCTTTCATTGGATACCAACAATCATGACCTTTTGCCTTGACCTTGGAGATTTTTGTCCTTGTGAAAAAAACTTTAACCTTGCCTATAACTTTTGAACGGTAAGGGATAGGGCTTTCATACTTCACATATCTAATCTTTGTAAAAAGACCCTTCATTGGATATTAAGAACTATGACCCTTTGACCTTGACCTTGGAATTTGACTTACTTTTAAAAAGCAAACATTGACCATAAATTTAAAAGTGTTATGGCCAGTGCTTTCATACTTTACATATTTCATCTTTGTGACAAGACCTTTCTTTGGGTACCACCAAATTTGACCCTTTGACCTTGACCTTAAAGTCTAACCTACTTTTCAAAATTGGTAACCTTGACCATACCTTTTGAAGGATTAGGGCTAGGGCTTCCATACTTCACATATATATTCTTTGTGGCAAGACCTTTCATTGGATACCAATAACCTTGACCTTTTGACCTTGGAGATTTCGCACTTATAAAAAAACTTTAACCTTGGCCATAACTTTCGAACGGTAAGGGCTAGGACTATCATACTTCACATATGTAATCCTTGTGACAAGACCTTTCATTTGATATCAAGAATTATGACCTTTTGACCTTGACCTTTGAGTTAGACCTCCTTTTTAAAATCGGTAACCTTGACCATAACTTTAGAAGGATTAGGGCCAGGGCTTCCATACTTCACACATGTATTCTTTGTGGCAGGACCTTTCTTTTGATACTAATTGCTTTGACCTTGGAGATTTCCGCACTTATGAAAAAACTTTAACCTTGGCCTACTTTTATATTTCACAATTGTATTTCCAGTGAGAATACCCTACTTTGGATACCAATATATTAAAGTTTGCGTATAAGAAAAGTTTAATCTTTGCTATGTTGCCATACGGGGGCATCAGTGTTTCACAAACACATCTTGTTATGTTCCCCAAACGAAGTTGGGGAACATATTGTTTTTACTCTGTTTCTTATTATTATTATTATTATTTTTCTTCTTCTTCTTCCTGGAACTTTTTTGTCCGGGAATGATCTTGTAAACTGTTCGTCCAATGTAAGTAAAACCTTTTTAGGGTTAGTAGACATGTTATGTAGATTTGCGGAATCAAGGTCATTTTGCGCGCACGTGCTTGCAAGAGCGTGCACGTGCAACACGTGAAATGACCAATATAATAGATATAGCCACAACTGTTCTATTTTTAGATGAAATGCTTTGAAACTCATAATGTGAGGATATATTAGTAGTATAGACATGACGACATGGTAAAAATAGCAAGATCTCACGCGCATGCACGTGCACTTCGCTCTGATTGGCTGCAACTAAAGTCTCGATATCTTTCTTGTTTTTGACGAAATCCTTTGAAATTTTGAACATAGCCATGCATTAGGATATCCTACAACATGAAATAAAGCAATTATCATGAAAACACGTGCATGCACGTGCACTGCAATCTGATTGGCTGAAACTTTAAACAGCTATAACTCCCTTGGTTTTCAACCAAACAGGATGGGATTTGGAACACAGATAGATATAATGGACTTCTACAAGTAGGTATGGTCACCATGCACATGCATACACGTGCGTGTACATGTGCTGCAATCTGATTGGCTGAAACTTTAAACAGCTATAACTCCCTTAGTTTTCACCCAAACGGGGTGGAATTTAGAACATAGATAGATGTAATGGACTTCTACAAGAAGGTATGGTCACCATGCTCATGTATGCACGTGCGTGCACGTGAAATGAGTAAAATCAAACATACACTTGAATGAGCGTATTTTTTAAATAATTTTGGATTAAATACTTTAATATTCAGTGTATTTAAAATATAGATTGTGTAGACAAGATGATATGGTCATGACGCAAATGCATTCACATGTGCACGGGTGCAATGCTAAAGTTTAAATGATTTTTGTACACTTCTTTGTAAATGTTGTTAAAATCTCAGGTGCATAGAGTTTGTCTTATTTAATGAAGATTACAGGGAATATGGCACCAAAAGTGAGTTGGGGAGCGTTTGGGGAACATCTGTAACGGTCCCCGTTACAATTAGCACTAGTTGAACTTGTTATTAAAGACCAATTACCTCCTTTTAAAATTTTTTGCGGTATGAAAATAAGATTTCAGAGTTAAGGCTCTTTTATATGTGTGTGTTTGTTTGCTTGTTCGTTTGTTAAGATTTTTCAGCCTTAGGTGCTTGTCAATTATTTTTGTGTCTGGCCCCCCCCCCCCACTTTGAAAAACATATTCGATCAAACAACACGTGTATGTAATCAATAAGGAATTTTGGATCATAGGTTAAATCTACAATCCAAAACTTTTGAAATCACAAAGTATAATTTTACCAACAAATTCTGACATGGGCCATATCATTGTTCTGTTCTACTCTTTGTGCCTGTGATTCTAACCATTGTCTTTGTTGCATTTTGACAACATACCAACCAATCTAGTAACATGTAATTATTTACGCGGATCTTTTACATATATAGAATTTCTGATAGTACACTGTAGTGCCATGCATGTGCATATGTTTGTTAATTATGTTTCCATGATTGCAATGTTTGTTAAGTGGTGCGTGAAGTGCAGTTGCATATTTTTACATTTTGACTTGGCGATTCATAAAAGGAGGTTATATTTTTTAGTAAAGGTACAAGAAGTGCATGTCAGTATAGCTATCTGGTATATGTATTTAAATCTAAACCGCAATTGACATTACCTCTGCTGCATGGTTTAATTCTCTGTATTTATGTTTACATAATGGCTTTTTGAAATATAAGTGGTTTGAAAATGTTGTTGATGGAAATAAAGTTTCTAATACAATGAAATGTTAGGCTACTGTAGGGCTAAAAGAAATGTATGAAGATTCTTCCATTTTCTTGCACTTTCTTTGTAACAAAAGCAATATGCATTATAACGTCATTAATATTAATTTTTTAGCTCGTTTGTTCTGATGTATTTTACATATGGTCCTGGACCTGATTTACTTTTGTAAAAAAAAAGGTCTTTTACTTTAATAGTTTTTTTTTAATTGGAGAAGTTCACGGGTGGATGGGACTTTAAGAGATCTGTCTAATTAGGTACAAATTAAAATACATGTGTGTATGAATGCTTTAAGGGTAATGGTCGTGATCCTGTTACGAGTAACTGTAGAGTTCATAGCAATTCAAATCAAAATAATAATTATCTGTAGATTTTAGGATAAAAATGTCTAAATAAAGATTAAATATAGAATTTAGCAAAAAACGTGACCGAGGTACCCCGCCATTTTTCCTTGTGAATTTAAAAAAGTATGTATATACATGTACATGACTGGCAATTTTTTTTTACCAGTACATTTTCCATTCTAGGGACACAATGTTTACGTATATATGTACCGTTTTTACATTAAAATACACAATACAATGATTGAAATATGTTAAATAAATAACTCTCACAGCTGATTGCGTAAACTGATTACTGTATATATATCATTTCCTCTACAGATGACGAGATCCAAAGGCGACGCCGAGTGTAATGATCTGTGTTAATTTCGGTGGCTGTTTATTAATACTTATCTCCGACTAGGACAATGTAATGGAAACATTACCATGTAAGTATACAGTGCATGTCTGTGGAAAATTATCTTTAAAAGTTAGAGGGGTCGTTTTCCACCCTATAAACGCAATGCTTCTGTATATTGTTAAAATGAAAGTAACTTATTAAATATTCATAAAATGTGTGAAATATTAATTTGACCTAATGTGTTTGAAATACTGTATTTTATTTTGGAGTTATCAATATGCATGTACGATTTTTTTCCCTCTAAATATACACTCTCGATCTGTTCAAGAGGAGAAAGGAAATAGAAAGTTTTTTTGTATAGAACATACTGTTTTATGGATGCTTCTAGATGCAAGTTTTTTTTAGCTTATAATTTATCAATAATTTTGTATATTTAAAAAATTGATATTCTCCTTTTAGACGTATATAGTAAAAAAAAAAAAAAATCTATTTTTATCACAGGTAAAGAGTAGGAGTTTCATTTGATAAAGAAATGTTCTGTTTTGTTTTAAATATTGGACATTGCATAAACTCTTACAAATCGAAACAACTATATTAAGCCCGATGGTTAATAAAAATTGTAGCAAAAGTCTAAATAACATATATTTAGTACAAATAAAAATTAATGATTTCCCTTTTTAGAATAACGCAAAATATATACGTTTGGAAAAAAAAAAAAAAAAAGCTGATCCATAAATATGCATAATAAAATGATTATAACATGATTTGCCTGGTTTGTTAGAAAAATGTTTGATGGTTTGGATTTTTTTTTAATTTTTAAATATACCCTAAAAACTTTACCTCTTAATTTAAAGTAAAATAATACCCGGTAGTGCTAAAACAATTATTATTTTTTTTATAGATATGAATCATTGATGGCTGGTTGGACTTGCATCAAGTGTACGATTTTAGTTGCATTGATTTCGTCAGTCAAAGCCGAAGGTCAGAGGGATTTTTCTATGATTATATATAAAACCGGTATACCCTACGTGTATGTATGCTGAAAATTAACATAATATGCTTGAGTGCATGTATATATTTTTTAAGGTATTATAGTATGGCATAGAATAATGATTGCTCATTTGTTATGAAATATACTCAGTACTCAATTTTTATGTTATCTTATTGAAATTTTTTGAAGAGGGGGGGGGGGTATATTGGATTCAAATGCAATCTCCCTAGTGACAATGTATGGCAAAGCCCGTTCAACTATTTGAACCTTAACATATATAATATCTATGTAAACTTTTTAAGTTTCCTTTAAAAATGGACACAAATACACTGTATAAGCAAATGTGTGTAGTTGTGAACCATTTATTCGTTCCGAATTACGGAATATCGCCAGAGAGGTGGAATTGTATTAATATTACCATTTAAAAGAGCTTTTACTTGGTGTAAAGAAGCTTCCCCAAAGTCCCAGAAGTCAATATGTTTACGATCTTAGCAACCACTAAAAGTTCGGCGCCAAAGAACGATTACTGAAGTGCACAAAATAATCAAACATAAACTGAATTGTGTAATAATTTCAAAATGGTTTTCAATACAAATATGACCTTGTTTATATGATATTATACATTTAGTAGGAATACCGTATACATTAGGTACTTAGTTTTCTTTCCAAACCATATATTTAATATATTTATTAGATCTTAGTAAACGGATATAACTTTTTTGTCAATGCCAACACAAGGTTTGAAGAAAGTTAAACTGATCTTTGGCATACGGAAATGAATCATTTACAGAAACCGTTTCAAGCCATGGTTCGGAGTCCGCATATAGCTCTCTCCAGGGTTCGGGAGAGGATCGAACATAATGGCCGTGGTTTGCGACAATACATTTCAGATAGCCCAAGTTTAAAAGAATGTTCGCTGTCTGTCGTACTGTAAAGTCAGCTGGGGTGAAATTGTACTTTTAAAAAGTGCTATTAGTGGCGGATCCATGAATCTTGAAATCAGGGGAGGGGGTGACCAGTTAGGGGTCAGGGTAGGGGCCCACAACAACACCAGAAAAATTGATATATTAAATCATAAGTATATTTAAGACGAAAAAGGGGGAAGGTGCCCCCATCTTAATATGCCAGTGCCTTTGTTAAAGAATTGAAAGTTACTCTCCCTTATGATATCGTACTTACATGATGACTGTTAAACATTTTAGTTCGTATCTCAAATTCGTAGTTCAAGCTTAAATATATATGGGATAATGAAAATTTGGAGGAAATGTGCAACTAGAGAATTTATATTTCAGAATGTGCAGTAAAAGTAGAGCAGATTGTCAGAAGGGAAGAGCGTAAGTCAATATTTCAATATTTTCTATTTACATGTATATTCTTTTCTTGAATCTTGTACACAGGACGGATTTTGTATGCAATGTAGGTAAAATTTTCTTAGGGATGATAATATATAGACATACGGGTATATTTAAAAAAAAATAAAAGAGATTAATTATTGTCTTTGTATTAATTATGTTTTTCCCTATTGCAGCATTTTTCAATAGAACAAACTATCGTGAAAGATGTAAACTTCCAATTGATGGTGAGAGTTCATTTAAAAAATTGATATCTTTGTTAATAATAATATGATAAAGCTATTTTCATCAAGTCAAATATATTACAAAATTTTAGTCCTAACATCTCATAATACATGTATCTTATAGGATTCACAGGCACCTGACAAATGGATGCCCCCCTCCCTCCCCCCTCCAGTTAAGATTTTGATTATAGATTGGCCTTATATGTATATAAAATACTAGTCTAAAAAGTATTTTTACACAACTTATGAGGCAAATCTCTTCATCTTAATGAAAGTGGAAAATGATATCAGATATCGAAATAAAAGATACATGCAATGATAGACTAGGAAATCATGCATTTTTGATAATTTTTTGTGCCTAATAAAATTCTCAGAAGCTGAAGGGGGTGGGGGATTACACGATCCATTCGTCAGGTGCTTGTGATTGGAATTGTTCTGTAGGTTGTGTAATAAATATTCAATTCCCTGCCCTTGCTCAGGATTGCATATAGTACTACACAAAGATATACAGTTCAAGTGGCCTTTCTTTTTTCAATCTCGATGAGCAGTGTTGCATTAGAAGGTCTCCAATTACTATAAAACTGTGCTTCTACAGTTTACATATATATCAATGTACTATGAAATAGACTTAATTAAGACACTTATTTCCGTTTAGCTGTGTAGCAAAAGTACTTTTAACATATGCGAGTCTATTTAAATGCCACAACCTGTACTTTTTTAGTTTATATTTGACTTCAACAAAACTTGCTACAAATTTAGGTTCTATATATAATTCTTTAAATGTTAATGTAATATTAATAATCTACATTTCTCTTATGCAAGTAAAAGTAGTGTTAGAATTTCATCTGACACGTCTGCTTTGTAGGTTTCACAGAGAAAAGAGCACAGTGTAACGGCTACTTTCTTCACCCAAAATGTATATGTTCTTTTTACATGTACGAATTAGGAATAAAGGATGTGTGTGATCTTTCCGATCCCAAGAAGAATGGTAGCTTGGACCATGTGACAGGTAGGTTTTATATACCACTAGGAAGAAAAAACGTTTTTTTTTTTATTTTATTTATTTATTTAATTATTTTATTTTTTTCTATTATTTTTATGTTTTTTTTTTAATATTTCTTACTCTAAAAGGAGTTAGTGCAAGTACTCTAATCTTTTCTTTCCAGTGGATTTCTGTAGAGAATATAGCTTCACAAAGAACGGACCATGTCAGAACAATGGCACATTAATTCCCTCCTCAGATTTGGCCTCCTTGGATGCAAAATGTGAATGTAAGGAAAACTATAAAGGAGAATTTTGCGACGAGTATTACGGGGTACGTTTTTTTATTGCAATTCCTGCTTAATCATAAAATGAAATTAAAAAAAAATAAGTAAAATATTAAAGCAATTAACATACAATTGTAAATAATCCATAATACTAATTTTAATTTAGAAAATTAAGTGTCGAGATACCAACCCCGGCGTGAAGTCGCCCCCAGGCTGTGATGAAAAGGGATTCAATGGCCGATATTGTGTCCTTAAAATTCAGGGAGTCAGCTTTTGGTGTGATTCGGAGTCCCCTGTTTCAGGTAAAGGTTCGAAACGATCTTTTTTGTAGAAAGTATTCATTCATACATTGTCCAATACCCATGGAAAATCGAAGCTTTTACTAAACAATCATACATGTAAGTAAAATACAAGGTCACCAGTGGGTATCCAGTTTGTAAATACATTTTCCTTAGTATAATCAGTCGTGGATCCAGGAATTTTTTCCGGTGGGGAGGTTGTCCATCCCCATAAAAAAATATTTCCAGACAAGCCAAAAAAACACAACTCGCCCAAACGTGAAAAACTTATTTCGTGTGTGTGTGTGAGGGTGAGGGTGTGTATGTGGGGGGGGAGGGGGAGGGGGGGGTAGTAGTTTTGAATTCTAATGCTTCTAACCTTTACCTGACTGTTTATACCAACTTAACACCGATCGGCATTGTGGAGGGTGTCTGCGTTTTCTAGAGGGATTGAAGGGCACATTTTACTTGGTTAAGTATATGAATTTAATAACTGCAAATTCCGGGGGGGGGGGGGGTTTACAGTCCCTCATCTTGACACACACACACCCCCCCTCCCACCACGAAATTTCTGTTTTAAAAAATATGCTTTTTAAACATTAAAAAATCCACTTGTTATAAGCCACTTATTGATAAACAAAAATAGAAAATGAAACTGTTTAAATATCCTGATAGCATAACCCCCCCCCCCGAAAAAAAAATACAAATTGGATGAAAAGAAGTTTAAATCAGGTGCATTTTCAGTGAGTCAGTGGGCAACTGCAAACAAACAAATTTTTACTTTAGGCTTTGGGCATATAACAGCTGGCAAACATGTTAAAAATTATATTCAATCCTTTTTAGGTCACCTGAGTCACTCAGGTGACCTATTGCCATCCGTGTTTGTCCGTCGGCGTCCGGCGTCCGTCGTCCGTCGTGTGTCAACATTTGAACATTTTCAGCTTCTTCTCTGCAACCACTCAACCGATTTCAATCAAGGTATACAGCATCTGTGGGTGAAGGGGAACAAAAATTGTGAATTTTATAGTCCCCGCCCCCCTGGGGCTTGAGGGGTGGGACCAAAACCACTGAGATTAATGCAATCTTCAAAAATCTTCTTCTTTGCTGCTGGCTATTAAGCAGGCAAACTGTTGGCATGAATGTAATGAGCATTGAGTCCTCTACCAAAATTGTGAAATTCATGGCCCTGGGGTCAGGGGTTCTAGTGCTAGGGTGGGGCTAAATAAGTAGGTAGTGAAAATGCATTATTTCTTTGAAAATCTTCTTCTCTGCTCCTGGGTATTAAATAAACCAACTAAGTACATAGTTATGATGAGCAAGAGTGCCTCTACCAAAATTGTGAATTTTATGGCCCCAGGGTCAGGGGTTCTGGTGTTAGGGCGGGGCTCTATTGATTATATAGTGAAAATACATGAATTCTTTGAAAATCTTCTTCTCTGCTCCTGGGTATTAAATAAACCAACTAAGTACATAGTTATGATGAGCAAGAGTGCCTCTACTAAAATTATGAATTTTATGGCCCCAGGGTCAGGGGTTCTGGTGTTAGAGCGGGACTCTATTGATTATATAGTGAAAATACATGAATTCTTTGAAAATCTTCTTCTCTGCTCCTGGGTATTAAATAAACTAACTAAGTACATAGTTATGATGAGCAAGAGTGCCTCTACCAAAATTGTGAATTTTATGGCCCCAGGGTCAGGGGTTCTTGTTTTAGGGTGGGGCTCTAATGATTATATAGTGAAATGCATGAATTCTTTGAACATCTTATCCTTTGCTCCTGGTTAATATGCTAATGATCTAATTACATATTTAAGGCCAGGATTTATTTTATTTTCAGTTTTATAAACCCTCCGCTCAAGGTTTTGAATTTTCAGAAAAAAATACAACAATTTTTTTTTTCCCATGTCAGGGTCAATTTGAGTCGGGATCGAGATTTCAAATTTACGAACTCGCACTTCCGCTTTTACGATGAAACGGCGGGTAAATAAAGCTAGGTGACAGGTCTGAGAAGATAGCTTGGTTTAGTGTAAAATTCATCGATAAGAGTGCCATTCAAAACGTTTCACCCGTTCAAAGGACAAATTAAATGCTGACGACTTTGTTGCACAATGACATGCTGGTGAGATAATTATGTATTCGTTTCAAAAGTATCTGTCTGTAAATTATTTTCCTCCCCCGGGTTTTAAACTGCCCGTGGTAGCTATTGCATATTGCCAGCTACAGTGTTTAGGTCTTTGTTGTAGCTTACAGTATCATTCTTCAGAAAAGGGTTGCTTATGCATCAGATGTAATGAATAAAACTATGGGAGAAGTTAAGTCCATTTGAGGAAGAAATAAACAATAACCTGAAGAAATAAAAAAAATTTAACAGATTAAAAGGCAAGAATATACAAATATATACAGGCATTTAGTATCATTTGTATCAGCCAGAAAAATTATTTCACACTTAATTGAAAAAATGTTCACCCTACTCCCCTATACTCCCTGTCTGTTTTATGATAGGAATTATAATTTTAGGCATCAAGTAAATTTTAGAATAGTGTCTACACATTCACCTAACACATATTAACACATATTAAAAAAAATGAAGACATATTGAAAGACTTTTAAAGAATTGATTTTTTAAAATATATTTTGATCAACATCACAAAATTTATATAACTGGCCCAAAATGGCAGATGATGAAATAAGCAATTAAATGTTGTACTTTCCTATTTGAAAGCATTATGTTAGGATAGCATAAAAAAAGAATGTACAAATGTTAATAATTGATTTATCAAAAAATTTTTTTATTTCCTTCTTCATAACTAAACCTAAGCATAAAAAAATTCTGGCCTTATAATGAAGAAAGGGGCCTCTTTCAAAATAGATAATTTCAGGGCTGCTGGGTCAGGGGTACCAGGGGGGTACTTTGACTAAAAATAAATTAATGCTTTGAAATCTGCCCATTGATAAGCAATGGTGCCTCTTTCAAAATTTGTGAATTTCATGGTTTTTGGATTAAAACACGAACCAAATACAATCGCTGGAAAGTTGTTACATGATACTCAGGTGACCTATAAGGCCCGTGGGCCTCTTGTTTAGCTCACCTGAGCCAAAGGCTCAAGTGAGCTTTTCTGATCAAAATTTGTCCGTTGTCTGTCGTTGTTGTAGTCGTTGTTGTCGGCATCGTAAACTTTTCACATTTTCATCTTCTCCTCAAAAATCACTGGGCCAATTTCAACCAAACTTGCCACAAAGTATCCTTGAGTAAAGGGGATTCAAGTTTGTTCAATTGAAGGGCCATGCCCTTTTCCAAGGGGAGATAATTATGAATGAGAGAAAAATTAATGGCATTTTTAAAAAATCTTCTTCTCAAGAACCACTGGGCCAGGAAAGATGAAACTCAGGTGGAATCATCCTCAAAGATGAAACTTAGGTGGAATCATTACCTCAGGTAATGTAGATTCAAGTTTGTTCAAATCATGACCCCTGCGAGTAGGGTGGGGCCAAATTGGCGATCAAAGTTTTACATAGGAATATATAGGAAAAATCTTTAAAAATCTTCTTCTCAAGAAGCATTGAGACAGGAAAGATGAAACTCATGTGAAATTATCCTCAGGTAGTGTAGATTCAATTTTGTTCAAATCATGACCCCTGGGGGTAGGGTGGGGCCAATATGGCTGATCAAAGTTTTACGTAGGAAAATATAGGGAAACCTTTTAAAATCTTTTTTTCAAGCACTTCAAAGCCATGATTAGTAATATTTATTATGGAATCATCCTCAGGCAGTGTAGATTCTAGCACGTTCAACTCATGATCCCCTGGGGGTGGGGGGGTTAAAATTCAAGCTCCCCCCCTCCCCCAACCTCAGTAAACTTTTAGTTCTGATCTGATATGTGCTTTTTCCTAGCCGATGTGCTCAGGTGAGCACTGTGGCCCCTGGGCCTCTTGTTCTAAATTTTACTGATAGCTTAGAATGAGGAAAATTATATACTATTTTGTTCACCCCCTAATTCCAGACACATTCTTAAACCAATTAATTTGTATATTTTATCATCCCCTCAACCGTTTATAGTCACCTCTACAGGTGATGAACTATAATGATCTTTTTCAAAAAAAATATCTATCATAAGCTTAGGATTAGGAAAATTTATATACTATTGATTTTCTCTTGTAATAATAAGAGGACAATTTTTTGTAATGTATTCTAAAGGGGGAGGGCACCTTTTGCTTTACTTTTAAAACCAAAATTCTGATCATTGTTTTGATTTATATTGCATATTTTTAGATAATATGGAGGACTGTTCTGTACAGAGACACCAAGCAACTAATGAAAAAATGCACGGCAGCTCAGGAACAACTAGTATGAAAGGTGGGCATATATATTAAGTTGATGTGATACCTGTACGCATTTCACTTGTTACAAAAAATTAATTTACATGTACACTGTATTTTGTCAAAGTTTAAAGTGATCTAAAGCATATAAATACTAAATTTGTTATGCTATGTACATGTTAAGATAAAAATTCTCTATTTTGAAACATTGAATATGATATCTGAAGCAAGTTTATAACTATGTAATACTAATATTTATTATTTACATCCATTCCTGGTCATGCATCTTGTTTTTCTCCTTTAGCTGCAACATTCCTTGTTTTTGTCACACTACTTCAAATGTTATGAATGTGGAACAAATGAGTGAATCGCATAAAGACTTCTACCTGAAGCATTCATCCACAAGTGTCTGTACTAAAACTTAAAGCGCACTATATATAATTGTACTGTATGGTTGCATTTAAGTGACAACATTCTCCTTAATAGAAAATGTGGATGTAACTTCTGACTGTGTCAGGTGTAGAATTGCACATGAAGTTTGATCGACGCCTTGAATGTATCGGTTGTACTTTAATGCGCGTATGAAAGTTTACGGGTGACTACAAATGGGGCATTAACCGTCCTATCATTTTCCTCTATTCATTATTTGTCATTAAACTTTTTTCTCAACTCTGTTTTATATCATTAAATTAAAATATTTTTGAAATATATTTGAAATTATTTCAAAAAGGCTCTATTCATTGATAATATTGTTGTGAGCTGTTCAATTTTTAATTATTGTTTAATTTTAAGTTTTGTGGTAGAAATGTTATAACAAGCATTACCTGGCCTACTTTATATAAAAGTAGGAGTTTAATGTGATTAAATAAACCCTTTATTTCTTTGTGATTGCCCCACTGTATGTCTATTGATGTTATGTTTGTCCATCACAGCGACTTAAGTGTTACCTCTTACGGATCTGGTGAGGAGCTCTTATGATAAACTTGTGTTATCCAGGAGATGTGAACATTGAAGGAGGAGGATTTTTCCGCTCAGACATGACAATTAATAATTGTCAACAAATGTGTGTGTGATATTTGTGCCGTTCTTAATTGTTCTTATAAGTACTAGTTATGTTTGTGAAATGGCAGAAAATTTCAAATGTAAAGAGTGTAAATATTTTAGACATTATGTATATAATTATTATATCAATGTAATTATGCATACATACATATGCAATTCATACATATTGCAGTTTTCATGACAGAAGAGTAAGGGTGCATGATGAAATTTATTAAACATGGTATAATGAATTCAACTTATCAGATAATAAAAAACGAACAAGGCATACACAAGTATACTGTAAGACATATCGATATACATGTACTTGCCTAAAAGTTTGTCCGCCTTTAAGTCGTTTGTATTATTAGGCACATATTTTGGTGGGATTTGCCATTGACCCTCTTATAAGTTGGTACAATTTTTTTGCCAAAATTGGGTGACAATTTCAAGTAAATCCAGTGATGTTTGAACTGGTTTCTATTAATATTTTTCAAAATGAATCTTTATTTAATCTTAAATCATTAAACAAATAAGTAATGCTTACCCGGTACTCAAGATACAAAAAATATCAAAAATATGTAAATATTGTAAATATTTGTACATTATGTTTGATTTAAGAATACATAAATCATCGTGTATATACATGAATTTTCTTTGATAATCCACAGAAATGCATGTAAAATACTACATTTCAGCGTCCAGAAAAATATGAATTTCTTTTATAACTTGCCTATAAGTCGGACAGAGAGTATAAGACCAGAATTTAACTCCCAAAACACTGACTTATAGGCGAGTACTTGGTGTATCCGGTACTCATTCATAAAATACATGTAAATGAAATACAATTGAAAACAGAATCAAAACTAACCTTGAAATAATAGGGAGAAAGTCCCCATTTCCTCAAATACCACGTGCCTGAATTTCTTAAAAATATTAATTGCTCAAATTCCTATACTCAGGCTATAGATCTCTATCACTTGTTTTCTAGCACAACTTCACTATAATGAGCAATTCAATTAGAATGCACACCATAAAAATCTTTATTACTTTATAACAATGACCACAACACTCAAATTGCTCAATGAACTAAAATATGGTCTTTTATTAACGCGTTATTATGATAAATTTGTATGTAGTTCAATATTTTATGTTCAGACTAAAATAAAGTATTAAATTGTTTCAGAAGAAAGACTTCTATACAATCAAATAAAGAGCATTTTTTTAAGAAATCAATATTGTACTGGATGACAGTAATGTAATTCTGCTTCAACCATAACTTACAATGTATAAAAAGTTCTTCCATTACAAATATGGCAACAGATTATAGATGTTCGTTTTCTCTTTCTTGACATAGTAAATTACAATTTTGTGATAAGAGATTCTGGCATCAAATTGGTTTGTTTTAATTACACTATATTTATATGTTATTGTTAATATTATGAATTTAATTTTTATTCATATGCCAAATTTTAAGCTGTAGTTTATAAAATGTTGTAAATATGTGTGAGGCTTTTCAAAGCCTTTTATTCGACACTTAACATTTTCAGTGTACATAACTGAATAAGATTTTGTGAGAATAAACAACACAAAATAACTTTAACATGGTGATTTCCTTTATTATTTTAACATGACATTGTACATATCTATGTATTTACTTTCATCAACAATCTACAGTTGGATTTGGGGTGTTTCAACATATGGGGGGGGGGGGGTACATTTTCACCACTTTAGAGATGGAGAAAAAAGTTTTTTTCTCTTTTTGATAATTGAAACATATTTTCAAACGATAGATTTGCACAATAGATGAAATGATTTTAATCATGAGATTTTTCGGAACAAACTTCATCTCGTTAGAAAAGTAAAATGATTTCCTTCCATCATAACCACTTTTAAAAAAAAATTTTGAGGAAATGACATCATACAATCAACTACTTTTCTATCAAGGTGAACACATATATATTTCCTTAACCCCTGAGATATAAATGAAATTCAAATGCATGAGAACAATGAAATTTATCTGTTTTCAAAAGGAATGTCACTGACCAGTGATACATCACATTTCGGTACGACATCGTAAATGTAAGTTTTTATACATGTATTGGAAATTATGCAGAATTCGGACAAAATGTCGTTGATATGACAAAGACTGAATTAAACTGAAGGAGACTATACAAGATACAGGATGAAACACTATAAAATATAAGTAAAATATATGAAGATTTACATATATAAAATTTAAAAAATATAATGTAAACAAAAAATATTTGGCGGGTCTTCTATATCAATGTTGATTGTTAATGTACATGTACTTAATATGGGACTATCTGTCTGTGCACTGATAATGGAGATATGTCTCCTAGACAGATATTCCTCAATTAAAACCCTCCCACACTGTGGATTATAGGTTAGTAATGTCATTTGTCTGTCACATAAGAGATTTATCTCCATATCAGTACACCGCTGTTATGACGTGAATGCCCCAATGGCATATATTAATACAGGTTAAAAAATTATTAACCTCAAACATAACAAAATAACATCTGAAAACAAATGACCAACTTCTAAATATATCACATTTTGTTATCCTAATTTGGATAAAGATAAATATCAAAATGCATTCTTAATTTCGGCACGTGGAGCACACAAACATTTTACAATTAACCCTCTATTATAACAACCTCTACTTTTTTCACAAAAACTGTAATTGAAACCTCTCATGAACACATTAAGTTCATATTTCAAACAGAATTCTAGAAAAGATAGTAAAAAGTAAGATTTCATTTTCTTCTTTTTTTTAGAATTCAAATTTACCTCTGCTATTCAGCATACATTAGAAAAGTTATTTTTTTTTCAGAATGACTGGGTTAGGTTTAGTTTCTATCTATTTAAACCAATACACAATGCATATGAAACTTGTTGAATTTCAACTTATAAGATTTCTCATTTACCATCATGAAGAATGAAAGTGAAAAAGCTTCATTTATTCTGGTTTTTCCAATTGCCTCCCAGATTTTCTATAACTAATTGCTGCATGTGAAATATATGGGATTTCCAGAAGAAAAACTATGCTTTCAAAATCCCGTATCTCTTCAGAAACTCCTATACTTCTCATGTGAGCTTATGGAATCCCCGTGGATTTTCCAGAGGGACTCGACACAAGCGCCCACTAGGATCATCCTCCCCCTGAGGCCTCCTCCCCCTGGGGTGCCTCTTTTAATTCCTCCAGTCCCAGGGCCTTCAGGATTTCATTAGGATTGACATATACACTGGGGTCCTCCTGCTTATAACTGTAGATTACCTCAGAGCCACCTGTTAGAGATAAAATCATAATAAATACACTCTAAATTCATGTAAAGTACAATGTTGTACATGTATACAGTCATATTTCTTGTTGAAATTTATCAAAATACTAAATTCACTTGTCTTTGATTTCAGTTTTCAATTTTCATTGTTTTGGGTTTGTTTTTATTTTACATCTTTTGTGGGGGGGGGGGGGGGGATTATCAGTTACATTAATAGGGGGTTATTTTTAGGAAAAGCATTAGAGATTCCAGTTGGTAGTTCATGGATGTTTTCATCTTGTGAATAAGTAAATACCAATATACATTCACAAATATATTGAATTTTTAATTCATTAATGTTGCAGGAGGGAATGAACTCAATACAGCAAATTTCTTCTGTAATCCACATGCCAATTTGTTTAGTTATTTTTACCTGGAACAAAATGTCATTCTGATAAGACTTGCTAGGTTCCAAGGTTTCATTTTCTGTACAAAACTACATTCTTCTTACTTTGAAAAAGTCAAAGCCAAGATAAAGTTTCCAGGGAAAAAAGTTAGGATGACAGAAATATGTGTTGTACATGAAAATAAAAGTAAATTTAACTTTGTAAAGTCATTGTTCAATCTTTATTTTAGATTTTTTTTCTTAACTTCTATTCTATTCATTAAAATAAAATAAAAGCTCACATATATTGAGAAATACTTAAACAAAATTTAAGACACTTTCATGTCCTAAACATTTATTATAATATTCAGCTAGAAAGATATTCCCCTAATGAATCTTTCTTTCCTCCTGACTATTATCTTGACAGAATAAACAAGAGATATGCCATTCACAAGCACCCTTGCTGTCGGGAATATTTGTTTTACCAGCGCAATACATCTAATGTTTTTATGTTACTAGGTTACAACCTAACAGGGTATCATACATCTTTACACATGTTTTCTCATTATCTCCGATTCTTTGGTATTACAGAAAGGGCAGACTTGAACAGTGAACATTAAAGAGCTGTTACATTTCACAGCTGCCAGAAATCCAGGAAATAAATGGTACACATGTATTCTGATATAATCCTCAGGACAGTTTAAAAGTTTCTCTTGTAGTTTAAACATCATTTTTTTTTTTAAATATTACAGATTTTAATTGTCACCCTCCTCCTCCCCCCCCCCCCCTTCACAATTTTTGAGGAATACTACTGCAGAATCAGTGTTACTTCTCTCACTATTACCACATTAATATTCATTAATATGTTTAACCAATCACAATGCTCAGTGAGGTATCTTTATATGAATGTCAAAATCTTGACTATCTGCAGGACTGTAGCTCACTGGTACGACTGCCTCTATTTCCTGTAGAGCTTCAGACCTGAAGCTAATCTGTGAAGCAGGTGTCATGCAGATAACTTTTATTTTATCTAGGACATTATTCTGTTCAAAATGTAGCTATTTCTGATTTTTTTTTCTTTTTGTAATTCTATGAATGGAATTTAATTCATTTTGGTCTTTTAATTTTGTGTTAAAATACTTGATATTGCGACTACTTAACTTTGCAGAACTCTTCCGCACTGGAAGTAGGAAACGTCTGTTGGATGGGGTAAATGTGCTATTGAATACAATGCAAGATCGATCATTGTCTAAGAATTTATAAGGACAGATAAGTAAAAAATCTTGGTGGAATACCTTGCTAAACTATCGCTGAACTAGCTTAATCACTTTTTGAGAGGAGCTAATCCTAAAATCTTACATTTTTTATGATATTTTTAACTAAGCAGACTCTTCTCATTAAATTTTCATTAAAAATTGTCACATTTTAAAGCTGATAAAATATTCTAAACTTTCCTTTTGACAATCTACTATATGGAATTCAACCTTTGGCAATACATTGTACTTTTGGCATAAACTTGTTCAAATCAGTCGATTGTCACTACTGTTAACAATGTCATGTGCCCAGAAATCCTGAGAGATGTAGAGCTTTAGTTTAAAATATATTTTATTCATTAAGAAATGGATTGAACAGCAGGCATAAATGCCTATGATTGATCTATTCATAATGTGGAGAAGTAGAGCTTTCTCGACTCTCCCGCAAAAGAGCGACAGTAAGTTAGATAACTGCGAGGTACTCGCGATATTACATATTAGAATGACTCCAGGTCATCTGGTTCACTTTCAAGTAGATCCAGTTCAACAAAACATTTATAGAATGGAGGGGGCATCAAATTTGTTTTCTCTCTCGGTTGCAATTGGAAAGTATCTCTACATGAAGATACATTGACACACCTTGAAAAAGAGTGAATAATTTGTACTCTTTTTTCATTATTCATGTAAGAGTGAATAAGGTATTCTAATTGAATGAGATACTCACCAGCTTTAACAATAAGAGCACCTCCGTTCTGAAATCCATCTCCTTTCATGTTTCCATCAATATTCTGTTCTTTTGCCTAGTGAATTAAACAAAGTTTTACTTTATTAGAGGAAACAACAAGAGGCCACAAGACTTGAAAGGTAACCTGAGTGTTAATTGATTGTGTGTTGTTTTACGTCCCATTCAAGAATTTGTCACTCATAGAGAGACATCACCATAACCTGGTGAAGTGCTTCAAATCTAATCCTTTACTCAGCACTTGGGGCTATTGAGCAGTGAGGGATCTTAATTGTACTAATGTCCACAGTGAAACAGTGCCTTGGTTTTTAAAATCTCATCCAAAACTTTCACTTTAAAATGCTAAGCCATAGCAAAGGAACAGTTGCTACCTATTTTCTTTTGACTTATGTCTGTCACAGCTGGGGTTCAAACCCACAACCTTCCGATTACGGAGCGAGCACTTTACTAACTAAGGTACATAGTACATGTACCATGAGTACAATGAAAGTTGTCACCTGAGTATAGTGTAACACTCAGAAGGATCCATGGATTGAAGTATAAAGTAAAATTAATCTGTTACTAAAAATCCTAAGGTCACAATTTTGTGCAACTACCAGGATAAGAAAGAGGCACCCTTGATAAACATATCTGTGCAATTACGAGGGGTTATCAAAAAGTTCGTGGACTGAGGCTACAAAATTGGTACTATGTAGTCTGTGCTTTCAAAATTTATATGGAACATAAAACAACAAAAAATAAAGAAAATTTGAAAATTTTAGCCTGATACGTTCATTATAAGCCAAATTATTACAAAATATAAACTACATTATATGATCACCCGGCGCTGTCGTCGTTTATTTTCATGACGTCCGATAACGTCATTGTTTTTTCAATGTCCGCTTCTTCTACCTCATACACTTTTTTGATGAGATTCCCTGGAGCTGACTAAGGACTTAAACCCGCCTTGTTTATATGACTCTACAATGTCATGAACAGTGGCCTTCAATGAATATAATATTCCAAAGGGATTAATACACTGGGAGAGATCCGCGCTTAATTATTCCGGCATATTTTGCTTTTTGGAGTTCAATATCTACAACGCATGATCAACGTCTTTTTTTGACGTGATTGATTTTTCACACCTTGACTGCAAATCGACATTAACTGCGTATCCTTTTTTTCTCTGAATCTTTTTTGACATTAAAAGACAAGTACTCTGGATGCATATTATTTCTCTGTAGCCAGTTTCAACATATTTTAGGTCTATACCAGATTTTTCAGGGGGCAAAACTTTATAGAATGTTATAAACGGAAATCCCTCACCCTTTTTGACGTCATTTTCAAGGCCTCATTTGTTTGGACATTCCGTGTAAAATCTGCGATAAAATTACATAGAACTTCCAGAATGAAGTGAAAATGTCATATTTTATGGAACAATTGTGTCCCGATACACACCTGAATTAACGGGATTTTTGGATGTCAAATGAGCATATCAAAAAAGTTTTTCTCAATTACACATAGGTCGTTAAAACGTCGTTTTCGAGGTTGCGCCGCCTAGACATACCATTGCTTACAAAAACATTACTAATTTATTAAAAAATAAAATTTATGATTTATGGTTTATTCTTTAGATAGAAAAGATTATGCTAACTAGATATTCTATAATTCATTGGTGTGCCTAAAGCGGTTTTGATTTTATGACGCTAGTCCACGAACTTTTTGATAACCCCTCGTAGTTTGTCTGCTCAATACCCAAAAGCAAAGCAGAGTACATGTAGATTTTCAAAGAATTGATACACTCTAACTATATACGGTAAACCAACTATTATTTGCGTCATCTTTTAATTTCGAATCAACAGATTAAAATCAATCCTCTACAATTAATTTTCATGACTGAGAGAACATTTCCCTACAAATACTATGCAAAATCATTGGTTTGCGGCGATTAATACCCGGGTATTCAGGATTTGATGTTGGTGGCGGAACTTGCAGATACTTCTTGAACACGATTCATAGTAGGTTTACAGTAATCATAAGAGCCCCATCCTAACACCAAAACCTCTAAATAAGTAGCCTAGACGTTCACAATTTTGGAACAGGCACCCTTGCTCATCATGATTGTTGGTTATTTTGTTATACCTTGTGGCAGAAAAATATGAACAGTTCTTGAACAGAAAACTTGTTCATGTTAACTATGCCTTTGCTGTGTTAGCTGATTATCCAGGGGTAGAGAAGATTTTGAAAGAAATAATGTGTGTTCGCTGTATAATCTGTAAAGCCCCCTCCTGCTGAACCCCTCATCCTAAGGCCACAGATTTTTACAATGCTAGAAGAAGCCTTTGGCCCAAGCAAGTTAAAAAGAGTTCCTACCTTTGCCATGCCTTCTCTGGTAGTCTTAGCAAATATTGCTCCAATTCCTGAGAAAATATTCAATCTGAAATGAAAATCATTTTATTTTTATCAAGTACTCAGTAATACAGTGATTAAGTTCTCCATAAACAGAATGTTCTGACAATTTTTCACAGCATGCATTTCCCCAAAGGCATAAAAGTTACAAAAGAGAAGACATTGTTCAGAAGTATGATTGATTCTGAATATATGATAAGGTGATGCTGTCACCATCACCAAAATAATGTAAAAAACAGAGTGATCCTAAACAATTTCTGGTTTTTTATCATAATAACTTGTTAATGAAGTCAAAGGAGAGGTATACTGGCTACAATCTTATCCTCCATTAAATAGTGCAGGAATTAAATCAAATCATACACAACTTTGAAATGATAACATGGCAAAAGTATCTAAAAAAAAAAATTGATAAGGACAAATTATGTCATAAATTTAAAAAATAACATTTGATTTAATAAGGTACATACCTTCTGAAACCTAAATCTTTGTAACACTGCTTTTTTGTGTCAATATACAATTCTACAACAAAATCAAAAATCAGTCATTAGTTTAGTGTAAATTAATATTTTACTATGCAAAATTATTTTCATTAAGTACTTCAAAAACGTAATTTTTATTGCTTGCACAGCATAACTATTTTATGTTCGTTATTTAACATATCTTTACTCCTTCCATTAGTAAGAATTGATAAATCAAACCAATAAAATATTGCAACTTTTCAAAAAGAACAAGAATATGAACAGTAAATATTTCTTTATTGTATACAAAAGATTTAATTTTCTATATTCAAACCTCCACTAAAAAATCCTCCTTTGACAAACTCTTGCACTCCTAGCTCCTCCACGCCGATTCCAACAAAACGGATGTTGTTGGCCTCGAGGCGTGGATGAATAGTGGAAATCTCCTTAATGTGGAGACGACATGTGGGTCATCCAAACCTTCTCATAAACAAGATCACACAGGTCTGTTTCTCCCAGAAGCTCTCAAGTTTAACCTCCTACAAAATAAACAGAGCAGTTATACATTTATACATCAAAGAAGAGTTATTACTAATTCATTCCAATTTTTTATTTAAAATATCAACTTAATATAGAGTCCTCAACTTCATCAATTCTTGGATTGTGTAATAGCAGAGAGAAAAAAAAAAGCAGACGAGACCAGGATTTGAACTTTGGCCCCCAGTCAGACACTTTACCAACCGATCAGACATGTCTGACTGCTATGATTGCCACATCTTCAATACATTCCATGTACTTCATAGGCATGTTTGTATAACTGAATTGTCAATGAATGATGAGTGTATAGTTTTGTAAATGAACAGCATGACCATGATGACCATGAAAGATTAATTCAGTTGGATTTGTAAGCATGGTAATCCGCTAATGAGAGGGAGTGACATTCAGCACTGTCTACATGATAGTTATACATTGTAGGCCTTTCAACTAATTTTTCAAGTTGCACAAATGGTAAAAAACATTGCATAGATAGATTTATATGTGTACTACATGAAATTATCAAAAAAGATAATAACTTATGCATACTTATTTAAGGAATAACTGTCTTATTTTTTGAATTCATGAAGTGATCAATGGATTG
>NW_026924188.1:0-23129 GCF_032062105.1 Saccostrea cuccullata | reverse complement strand
CCAGAACTTTCCAGTAATATCATGTACTTACAACTTCTAGAATATTCTAGATTTATATTACTGTATAAATATCCTGTCAATTCGATGCATAGATACAATTGTCGTACAAGCATCACTGAGGTATTACTGGGATATAATTTCACTGGAACATTGTGTGCAGCAACGGACACTCTGATGTATGTATTTTTAGATTTTTGCTAAGTTTGTACTTAATGATTTGTATATTACTGTAAATAAATTATTGTTAAGTTTAAACTGTGTGATTGATCTTTGCTGGCATTTAGGGTTATTCTGACCCATAACACTGTACCCATTCTATAACTGTGTAACATCCTATGTTGGTTTAAGGGATAATAATTCTTCTGCTTTTTAACAGTTTTGATTAGCATTTTATTTTCTATCAGTTAAAATGAAGTTGATAACAATTTATGTAAAATACAATATATAACTATTCCGCCACTTTGATTTCAAAACATGTATGTTCATTGCTGAATACACTATACAATTACAAATTTCTTCATACCCTCATAATCATATGTTGAATTATATGACAACATAAAATGAACATGTTTTGCTTTATTAATTCTTTATATATTACACGACGATTAACTATTTCAGGAAATGACGTAATACATCAACTTACCAAGGGAAGAAGCTCCTCCATCTACGTATCTATCACACTGACCAATGGGACAAAGCTTTATGAATTATACAGCCAGTTCTCTGTTGCTGACGAAATCAACAAATACAGACTTTTTCTTGGGGGGCCAGCTACAGGGACACTGGGTAGGTAAAAGAAAAACTATGTACAAATGACCTACTTGATAAGGAGAGAGAGAGAGAAAGAGAGAGAGAGAGAGAGAGAGAGAGAGAGAGAGAGTTTAATTACTTGTGACAAATAGACAAATGCCAACTATTACTCTTAGAAGCAGCCCTTTTGTTAGATAATTATTCAGAAAGAGGGGAAGGGTAAAGCGTGAATATCAATATTTCGAAAATAATTTTTTATCTTGTAATTTAAAAAGTCCATTCTATATGAGCCAATCAGTTTATTGGATTTAAAAAAAAACTTGTTTTGGAAATGTAATTAATTACAGTCGATAACAATGACGTTTTGTAACTATCCCGCTTTTATGTTGAAGAAATACATACTGCAGTAGATTTAACAAAAACAATACAACAATAAAAAAGGAAGTTAAATACATTAATTGCATCTTGTGGCACAAATTTGAAGAATTCCGGTTCATGAAATTATTTTTCGAACATCCCTTCTTTATATGTATGTATATATGCTTACCAGTTTCAATATTCAATACAAAGGTTTCACATGAATGAAATGATAATTACATTTATTGTCGTCGCCCGCGTGGCGCGGTGGTTAGAGCCGCGAAGTAAGGAATCGATCTTAACGTTGCAAGTCCCCATTCCACTGTAGGACGTGCAAACTGGTCCTTCTGATGAGACCGTATAAACTGAGGTCCCGTGTCGCAGTAAGCGCTGGGACAAAAAACTTACCTCACTGCTCAATGAACCGGTATTACATGTATTATAGAACAAAATGTTTAGCTCTCAACCGTCAAGTGATGGCGTCACCGTATGAGTGAAAAATGCTCGAGAGGGACGCTAAACTACATATAATCAATCAATCAATCAATCTTTTATTTCCTTTTGTTGAGACTCATCATCATGTTCGTATACAGTCAAAAAAGAAATCAATATACGGACAACAGAGAAACTAAGAAAAATGTTAAATGAAAAAGATGTTCATCTACTATTATTACAAGCAGTATAATTTTAAAAAAAATCAAAAAAGATTTTATTGTTGAGTACTATAGATGATTTTATCTTTAACTTTTTAGTAAATAATAATGATCTAATCTGAAATAGGTGTTATAATTTTCTGTGATAATTTTACAGGTAACCGTATGTTATACACTATTTTTCCTGATCACTATGATCTGTCTGGGATGTCCTTCTCCACCCCAGACAGAGATAACGACAGAGCTAGACATAACTGTGCTGCTGGATGGAAAGGAGGCTGGTGGTTTAACGGATGTCACCTCGCCTTCCTGAACGGTCCCTGGTCACAGGTTGGTTAAAAAGTATTTCTTAAATTTGGAAAGGATAGGTTTTTATTAACCAATGCATGAAAAGAGAAATATATATTCTTAACCGTACGCAAAAAATCTTGTGCTGTAAATTGACAACCATTTGCTTTATGGGATCTGTAGAATTTTTGTCTAACTGACAAGAATATATACACCAATATAACTTAACGGTTTTTGAAGCAAACTTATCAACTTCAAACTGCTAAAAGTTTGGTTTTCGCATATGACGTTGCTCTGTGACGACCTTTAACGTTATTGACATCAAAATAAATCATATAATTCTCTGTTCTTCAATTCATTGATTTGACGTTTTAATGCAGCATTTTCTTGACACTTTATAAACAAAGTACACGCTCAAGTAACGAGAGATTTTTGTGTTTGAAACATATAAGGACGTTTCAATAAGTTCATTACACATAATAATATTATATATTTAAATTTGTTACTTTTTAATTTCATCATTATGTCAAGAATAGAGTCATTATCTTTTGTTATAAACTTATATAATTTTGCATAATATGTGTGCACACCTATGGATATAAGATAATAAGATATAAAAATTCAGTGAGGTTTTTTCATCATGAGAGTCTCCAATATATCTCGTCCAGTCTGTGCTGTGGGATTCCAAAGGTCTGGTGACTATGATTAGGTAAGATTTTCCTTGCAACAAAATTATAATAAATAGACTTAAAAATACATAATCTATTCCGTAGTTATTCTTTCTTACTTATAGGTTTAATCTTGCTCAACAAAATTGAATTACATAGTAAAACAACCTATCTTCACCCAAACTTGTTAACAATGGGCGCAGCCATTATGCTTAAGGCATACTGGGATGCAGAAATTAGGTCAAATTTACTCAGTAATCTAATGAATATCAACACGTTTTATCTCCAGATCACGTTATACTTTCAATTAAAACTATTTTCTCTGTCACATAATAAGTAAAGAAATATTCGCCCTAAGGCAATACACTTAACAAAACTTCTAAGTGTTCACTTAAATACATGTTTTCATTTAAAAAATAGTTTATAGAATGGCATGATATTTTCAAATTACTACAATAATGAGTGTTCTCAACAATTGTAGAAAGAAAAATTCAATATCACCAATGAAAACCAATGTTCCGTGACGAAGCTTAAAAACAATAAATCTGTACTTTGCGGCACTTGTTCTGTGTAATAAGCATCTTTTTGTGATCAGTATCAAATTTAAAAAACTGGTATCACTAAAAAAACATAATATATTGGCAAAATGACCATTGAAATAAAAAATAGAGCCGTTTGAATGTTGATATCTGGACCATCTTTGCACCACGTTTTACTCACTTTTACTTTAGTGCTAAATTGTACTTGATTTTACTTTTAAAAATTATCAAACAGTATCAAAACCCATTTAAACACATTTTTTTTAGGATGTGCTTATTTTTCATCACAAATTTATCACAATTTGAAACTTTTTGACAAAAATTAACCACACCGGAAGTGACCTTGATCTTCTTCTGAGGAGAAAATTTCGCATCACACAAGGTTAAAAGAGTATTAAAGTGTCCTGAAAAAAAATCTTAGAAACATGAAAACAAACCATATCAATCGTACGAAAATTATAAGAAATCGGTGCTCGGGGCAGTCTTATATCAGCTCAATCAGTCTGAATTATCCTAAAAGCGGCGCACTTACGTGCTACACACCCAAAATATTGATCAATAGGCATTTGTGTGGCGATACACTGTCAAAATTCCCGGATCTGAATCCCATTGAACATATCTGGGATTTTAAAGTAAATGTCAAAGCCCCCTCCCCCTTCCTCACAATTTCAATGGTTTGGAAAGATCTATGCATGTAGGTGTGGCAGCAGATGGGTCAATCTCCAATTCAGGGTTACATGGTATCCAACAATAAAGGTTGTCTTGTAGTAATTAGAGCGAGTAGTAGGTCATTCTCCATCGAGACTTTTTTTGTGTGAATTGTCATTTTGAGGGTACATCATTTCCTTGACAATTTGGTTAAAATTTTGACGAGATACTTACATAAAATTCATGCAACATCGAACTTAAATATGTATCATTAACCAAGAATTAAAGAAATTATATGTTGTTCGCATTTGTTCTTTAAACCTTCAAAAAATGTTAGGTAACACTTAGAAGTTTGGTTCAGTGTATATATATGTAGATACACATGCATTAATACAATATACCAACACCTGTGCACCCTGATGTAAGTTACTGTTTACCTTCTGACTTTTCAGCCTATAACACTAATTCATACAATTAGCTTTCTCGTATCAGTCACAACATGTTCCTAACATAGACATCTATCTCGTCCCTTAGAAAAAGAAACATAAACTGTAAATAAAAGAACTTCACCTTAATAAGAAAGAAGATGACAAACATGGGGAAATGGCAGATTTAATTTGGGGATTTACCTCTTCCGGTCAGTGGAGTAAAAAAATATTAACAGAGTTATCTCGCTTTTTCCAAAAATTAAAATCCACCCTTTTCTAACGCGTGCATTAAACTCTTATCAAATAAACTGATTGTTGTGTGATATGATAACAGGCTTAATAAAGTTCTAGAGAGAAATGAAAAAAAATATAGCTGGAACAATTGAAGAAAGACACCTTATATTATTTTTTTTCAAGAAGTTAGATATATCAATTAAAAAATATTATTTTTAAATTGTTGTAGGCTAAGGACAATTGAGAGAATCCATTGACAGCATGACATCACTCATATATTATTATAAAGTAATACGTTTTTAATCATATAAGGCAATAAAATTATAAATGAATGTATTCAAAGAAAAGGTTTTCGTTTGTTAAATCCTATGATACTGTTTATTTTGCATCAAACATGTTTTTCTAATCAAATTAAAACAGATGAGAAAGGTACATATTTTTAATAATGACCAGAAGACCAAGAAATATACAGGAAGTAGAAAGCAGGAATTTTTTCCTTTAGTAGATTAAGGTATTCACCATAATTTTAGAATAAAAAAAGGGGGGAAAAGATTTACACAACACATATCTTTTCCGTGTAAAAATAGAATGTAATCCATTTATGAAACAAAAAAATATAGGAAAATGATATTGTGTCTTGTTTCCTATCACATCAAGAGTGGAAGGATTTCAAGGTAAGCTTTTCGTAGTGTTGGTGAGTGATTGCTGTCTAGATTTATTAATACAGACTATGTGTATTCTACTGCGTAATCTCTAATTTGTAATATACAGATTTTAATTATATACATGTTATTGTGTGATCTCTTCATACATTGGTATAATATATTTATTTATTTTATGTAATTAAGTATAGAAACAATGAGAAATATTGAAGTATATTTTTCTTTGATTCATTTTATGTATTTTTATCAATGATTTAAAAAGAAAGCTTTAATATTTGCAGACGTACTCTTATTTATCTTTTATCTGTAAATCATGTTTTTCAAATAAAATAAAGCCATAATATTCATGTAAAATATTTACTTCATACTTGTACTTTAGAATAGAAAATTCTTGAGAATGTTTAACTAATGAATAAACATGCTCGAGTAAAATTCGCAATACAGTATTTGAGCTCAAAAGTCAATTAAATAATACACAATAGGAGACAGAGCAAAACATCCGAGGTTGGGTCAGGTGCCAAGGAGGAGCCAGTGGACCAGTCACACCGGACGTGTGCTCACTGTCATGTACGAGAAAGCATCCTAAAAATCCGTCGATAACTCAATGCGCAAATGATGACCTAATTATATTGGGCCCTTGTGGCTTTCTGTTTATTTCTGTTTTTCACGTTTAAATGAAGATCATAAGGTGCATGTATGTTATTAATATTCCATAACTTTAACATATCCAAGATATCTGGTTTGTTGCCTTTATCTTCTGAAGTATTTTTGATGATCATCGATTGATTTAAATCTAATTTTTTTAATAATAAATATATATTTAAAAAATGTTTTGTTACATTTTGTTTTTCCCACAGTTGATAACTAGTTGCAATCTCTCTTGTTTTTTAAGGAAAGGGCACTTTCTGTTCCCAGCAAGAAGAAGAATAAAAAAATTCCTCTTAAATCTACAACGGAGAGGAGAGATCGTTTCCCTTTATCTGAAATATATTTGAATCCGACCGGATAGCATCAAATTTCATATAGATTGTCCAATAGTTTTGCTACTATTAAAAATTTGATTAATAAAGACGTAGTTTTCTTCATTTGATTCACAGGTCAAAGGAACAGCTCTGATTGATCCAGTACATCAGAAAATATCTCACTGATCTTTACCCAGAATGTGTATTCTGATAAATTATCTTTTTGATTTTGTGGGATTTTCAAATTTGACAGTCAAATGAATATTTATTAATTATGAATCTAGACTTTTTGCTTGTGCCTTCAAATCAATATTTAGATACATCGGCACCGTTTTATTAAAAAAAAGCAATATTCATTTACATTTCTATATAGATTCGAGCTATCTCTTACTTTAAACTTAAAAAAAATACCAATGTGTCTGACACTTTTCTGTCATATTTGGATATTCTATTTTAGAAAAAAGATGTAAATGGTAACATAAAGCCTAAAGCAAAATGTGAAAAACGTGACTTTAACTTTTTTCTGCTTAATGGAACAAAGCTCTATAAAATATACACCAGTTCTCTGTTTGTGACAGAATCAACAAATACAGACTTTTTCTTCGTGGACCAGCTACCGGGACCCTTGGTAGGTAAACGGTAAAAGAATGAAGACTTTTTCCTGGAGGATCAGCTAGCGGGACACTGGGTAGGTACATGTAAAAAGACAAAAAAATGTGCAAATGACGATCAAAAAACAGGAGAGAGAGAGAGAGAGAGAGAGAGAGAGAGAGAGAGAGAGAGAGAGAGAGAGAGAGAGAGGTACAGCTTCTAGTCAGTGTGAGAACAAGTTTTAATTTTCTCTCTCGACATTGCACTTCCTCAGTAAATTGTTCATACGCAGAGTTTTCTCTTGCGTTTTTTTGACGTGAAAAAACAAAACGCAAGAGAAAACTCTGCGTATGAACAATTTCTTATACGAGGTAAATTATTGTCAAGCAAGTTGACGAAACAAGAATATCAGCAGTCTCGTTTAAAGTCATCATTTCGTAAGTTCTATGGTCGATTCAATGACCTTGTCAGCAAACACAATTTATCATTGCCAATAAAAATATATCAATCCATACATCATTTTTTTGTTTGTGTTAAGTACCTTTAATTATAACTTTTATGATTAAAATATCTATTATACTCTTAATGGGACAAAACCCTCTGAATTATACAACCACTTCATTGTTGCTTTTGAAACGACCAAATACATTTTCTTCTTGGAGAGAGAGAAGAGGAGAGTGAGTAGAGAGAGATAGGAGTAGAGAGAGGGAAAGATAGAGAGAGGAGAGATAGAGAGAGAGAGAGGGAAAGAGAAGGGGTGGAGAAAGAAAACGGAGAACTTTGACCTTTTGATCCCCTTTCAGTGTTAAGATGTTTTGAACCCATAGAATACAACAAATTTTAATACCAAATACAATATAACATGACATCTAAATATCTATATCGATTCTTCTCTATTCAGAAGTACATATATATATATATATATATATATATATATATATATATATATATATATATATATATATATATATATTGATTCTCCTTACTTAAGTAAAGATTATTTAAAATAGAACTGTTTCATTGCTTTTTACCTATTCTATTACGCAATGGTCATAGCAAAAAAAAACAATCACCAAAAAATTTCACATTATTTTCATTTCAACGAGGGTTGTCCTGTAAAATCGTGGACAAGTCGTCAGAGTGTAAAATAATCATGACTACGATCTGAAATTTTCAAACTCTTTGGTACATAATCAGTTATGGGTCAGAATAACCCTAAATGCCAGCAAAGATCAATAACACAATTTAAACTTAACAATAACTTATTTACAGTAATATATAATAAGTATATGAAACATAAAGTACAAACTTAGCAAGAATCTAAGAATACATACATCAGAGTGTCCGTTGCTGCACACAATGTCCAAGTGAAAATATATCCCAGTTGTACCTCAATGGTGCTTATACGACAAAGTATTGTATATGCATCGAATTGACAGGGTATTTATACAGTATCATAAATCTAGAATATTCTAGAAATTGTTAAAACATGATATACTGGAACAATCTGGACATACACAAAATTTAAGAATGTTCTAGATAAAATGACCAAACATGTTGACCACTCTGGAATGTTCAAGAAACTAAATGTTACTAAAATATATATGATGAAACAATACACATCTCACAACAATTTATTATCCCATAAGAGAAATATGCATCTTCAGAAATAGACGTGAAAGAGAGATTTCACACCTGTACAGTATTGAATGATTTAGATTGACAGGACAGTCACGTGGACTCCTTGTGAAGCAGGAAAATAAAAACGAGTATGACTGTCAAACAAATGGATACGATTCGTTGATTAAAAAAACTTTTTTTTCACTGTCTTAAGAAAAAAATCCATTAAGATGTAGGTTTTTTTTTCTATTCGTGTAGGTATTTCTCCGTCACGGATTTTTTTTATGTTCCTTAAAACAAAATTAATATTTACTTACTGCTACTTATTTATAATAATTACATATTGAAGTACATTCATAAATTTACAAACAAAAATATATTCGAGAGATGAATTCTTTAGCAGGAATGAATGCATAAACTTTAATATTCAATGGAAAAACCCATCATGCTCCTTATTTCTTTATTGTCACCTTTATAATTTATGTCTACAATAACGATTTCTCTGATACATTCATCATTTGGAACAAGGAAGTGATATCGCTCTTATCTTGGGAATTCAAATTTTAGTACAATTAACATCCTTTTAATGATATATTTAAAATAGTTTGCTTTGTTACATCAATAAAAGATTTTTGTTTAATACGAACATATATCACATCATATTTTGTAAACGCCTGTCTGTTAAATCGCATTCCAGAACTGAAGTTATGAATCTTGATTTGCATATCTATTATACATTTTTTGTTAAAACTTCACAAATATGTTTAATCTATGAATCATACAGCCAGTTCTCTGTTGCCGATAAAACGAACAAATACAGACTTTTCTTTGAGGAGCAGTTTCTGGGACCTTGTATAGGTAAAAGGAGAAATGTGCTTATGGCTATAAAAAGCAGAGAGAGAGAGAGAGAGAGAGAGAGAGAGAGAGAGAGAGAGAGAGAGAGTGTATGTGAGTACGAATTTTAATTTTCGCTCTCAATGCTGCACGACTTGAGCGTTAGACGTTTGCGACGTTAGAATATAACTAATGCTTTAACCTTTTGAACCCCTTTCAGTGTTATGTTGTTTTGAATGCCATAGACTTCAACACAATTTAGATTCGAAATATATGTGTCATGTAAATATAAATCTCTTACAGAGTCACCTCGATTCAGAATTCCATCTTTACCAAATCTTCTTATTTACGAGTTGCATCTCTATACCGAGTCTCCTTAATTCAGAATTACATTTCTATACCAGTTTACTTAACTCAGAATCACATATCTGTACCGAGTTTACTTAAATTCAGAATCACATATCTGTACCGAGTTTCCTAATTCAGAACTCCATATCTATACCCAGTCTCCTTAATTTAAAACTACATTTCTATACCGAGTCTACTTATTCAGAATCATATATATGTACCGAGTCTCCTTAATTCAGAATTACATATTGTATCCGAGTCTCTCTAATTCAGAATTTATATCTATACCGAGTCTCCCTCATTTAGAATTACATATCTATACCCGAGTCTACTTAATTCAGAATTACATATCTATACCGAATCTCCTTAATTCAGAACTACAAATCTATATAGTCCCCTGAATTCAGAATTCAATATCTATACCGAGTCTCACTTATTCAGAATTACATATCTATACTGAGTCTCCCTTATTCAGAATGACACATCTATACCGAGTCTCCTTAATTCAGAATGACATATCTATACCGAGTCTCCTTAATTCAGAATTACATATCTATACCGAGTCTACTTAATTCAGAATTACATATCTATACCGAATCTCCTCAATTCAGAGCTACATCTCTAATTCTCTATAATGAATTTCCTCATTTCAGAATTACATCTCTTTATAAAATTTCCTAGATTCAAAATTACCGTATCTATACAAGTCTCCTGGATTCAGAAATGCATATCTATAAAGTCTCTTTAATTCAGAATTACTTACCTTTACCAAGTCTCTAAAATGTTGAATTACATTTCTATACCGAATCTCCTTAATTAAGAAAAGATTAATTTAAGTAGTACCTTTTTATTGCTTTTACCTATTGCATAAAAAATATGCATTATAGTTCTAAAAATTAAATAAAAACATGTTAAATTTAGTAAAAATCAACGGTAAACGTCTAAATCATGTCAATTTAATGACAGTTATGTCTATTTTCTCTTATCTCTGTTTAATGTATCTTTAGTCTTCTACATCTTTAACCCTTGTTTTTAAGAAGTCAATCCATTAAGACGCATGTTTTTTTTTTTTCTTTCGTTTAGCTGTTTTCTACGTCGTAGAATTTCTTCCTTATTCCTTCAAGCAATATTTTTATATACTTACTGTTACTTAATATTAAATACAAATTAGAAGGCAGCCAAACCTTAACAAAAAAAGAATCAAGAAATAAATTCTTTAGCATGATTAAATGCAAAAAATTTAATATTAAATGAAAAAAAAATCATTCTCCGTATTTTTGCCTCCTTTTTTTGATTTATATCTATCACAATAACAATTTCACTTAAACATTCATCATTCAACAAAGCAGTGATGTCACTCAAATCTTGGGAATTCAAATTTTTGCACATTAACATTCTTTTTATGACATATTTTGAAATAGTTTGCTTTGTTACATTAATAACAGAATTTTTTTAAAGGCAGATAATCAAATTTATTTTTTGTAAACGTTTGTTAAATAAAATACCAGAAATTAAGTTATGACGGTTGTTTTGAATAGTATTTATGATTTTTTTTTATTAAAATATCAATAATATGCTGAATGGGACAAAGCGCTATGAATTATACAACTCTTTTTCTGTTGAGGGTGAAACGAACAAATACAGACTTTTCTTTCAGGACCAGCTACCGGGACCTTGGATAGATAAAAGGAAAAATGTGCAAATGACGATAAATAAACATGAGGAGAGAGAGGGAGGGAGAGAGAGAGAGAGAGGGAGAGAGAGAGAGAGAGAGGGAGAGAGAGATAGGAGAGAGAGAGAGAGAGGCAGAGAGAGAGAGAGAGAGGACTAGATGACGGACTACGCTCTACAGCTAGTCAGCTTACTGAAGAACGCACTGAGTAAGAGAGAGAGAAGGAGAGAGAAGGAGAGAGAGAGAGAGAGAGAGAGAGAGAGAGAGAGAGAGAGAGAGAGAGAGATGGGGGAGAGGATAGAGGTTCATTTTTCTAGTCAATTTGAGCGGGAGTTTGTTTTCCTTCTTAACCTTGCACAACCTGAGTGTTCAATGTTTGTGACGTTAAAATATAACTCATGCTTTAACCTTTTGAACCCCTTTCCGTGTTATGATGTTTTGAATGCAATAGATTTCAACACAATTAAGATTCAAAACAAGTGTCATGTAAATATTAATCTATACCAAGTCTCCTTCACTCAGAATTGCATCTCTATATCGAGTTTCTTTAATTCAGAATTACATATCTATACCGAAAAAAAAAAAAAAAACTATATCTATATACAGAGCCTCCTTAATTCGAAATAATTTAACTTCACTTGTATCAAACAATTTCATTGGCTGGAATCATTCAAAGGAACATATAATATTTTCTATAACATAACTTGCCTACGTCACAATGAGTTACGTCAAAAACATAATACTGCACTTGACGTTACCTTTTAAAATAATCCCTAAATTTTCAGCCGTTTTCCGGAAGAAAATTTGTCTTATTGTCTACACTGAAATTAGATTATTTGGAATGAAGATTATTTCAACTGATGTTATACGATACAACATAACTTGAGACAGTTAACGTTTTTATTTAAAAACCGCTTTGCGGTTCATAAAGCCTAAACTTCCCCAAGTCGTTTTATATGGTATAACAAAAGTGAAAAATCAGACTAATTCCTTAAACACCAAATCTATTAAGTATCTCCTTCCATTCAGAATTATATCTCTATACTAAGTCTCTTTCATTCGGATTTTAGTGTATTTTATACCGATATCTTTAATTCAGAATTACATTACTATACCAAGTCTCCTTAATTCAGAATAACATATCTATTCTGTGTGTCTTTAATTTAAAAAACATATCTTTACCGATCTTTTATTATGCTATCCACAACCAGCTTTACTCTGAATTTGACCTATCACCAATGCATCCTGGATATTTTATTCTTTTGTTATTTCTTTATTGTAGAATAAAATTGTCTGCAGAACGTTTAAGTGTTGCGGTAGCGACATATTTAGGAAAATTTTAAACTTCCCGATTTACTGATATATAAACTACGAATTGTTTTGGGAAGCTTCTTTTCAGACAGCGTGCAAGTAAAACCATGGCAGGAGTTTTGGACGGCTATCTTCGTGTGCGGCTTGTTCTTTTGTACGGCTAGTTCTCAGCAAATTTATTCTAATGAAAAAAATTACTGCGTCTGTAATGATCTGACTATAAAAATATTAAACGATAAAATTGACTCCCTGAGAAGTGAAAACGCGAGGATAGCGGTTAATCAAAAGAAAATTCAAGAAGAATTTTACGAGATGTTTAATATCCTGACCAAAAATGTGACCAACATCCACGAAGATTTGAAAGGCAGTATGCTGCAAACCATCAAGTCTGGTAACTTTTTCTCACTTTTTTTCTCTCTCTCTTCCTCTTTCAGAGTATATTTTATATTACAATTATTATTGTATCATGTTTTTTTTTTCTCAGAGTTACACAAATATAAAGATTGTAAGGACCTCTATATCCATGGTAATACAGAATCTGGTGTGTGTATGAGATACATCCATTTGGTAATAACAGCAGGGTCAGCGTCTTCTGTGACATGATGACAGAAGGTGAAGGTGGACAGTCAAGATCTCTCTATCCTTCTATCCCTCCTCAATTTCTCTCTATCCATCTTCTTGCAATCTCACTCTACCTTCATTTCTCCATCTGTTTCTTCTCCCCCTCTCTTTAGCTCCACCAACAATTTTACCTATGATTTCTCTAATAATATATTAATCTTTGATTTTTAAACTGATATCATATCTTGTCGCTGAATGAACATTGAATGATTTTTTTCTGGCCTATTTTACAGGAAGATAATAAAATTCCGAAATAGATATTTTTTAGTTTCAACGTAGAATAAAAATATATATAATATCATAAATTTGATAACAAAGATTTGTTTTCTATTCTGAATAGTTGTTGGGGTTAATAGAAATGAAGAAAACTTTAGTATGAATTTGTTTTAAAATCATAACTTTAAAAAATTCGTATATTTACTTTATTTTTTATATTTATATTTTTATATAATATATAATAATATCTTTATATTTATTATTTATTTTATTAATTAACCCCAAATTACTCCTTGTGAAAGTAACAATAAACTTAAAAAAAACTCCTATACTTAATAAAACCTCCAGGCTATCCAGAAACGGGTTAGTGGATCAGTAAATTTCGACAGACTACAAGAATGGATTTGGTTTCCCTAATGACTCCTACTGGATAGGTAAATTGTATACAGTTATGGAATGACTATAGAGGACATAGCAAATTTATGGCTCCCCAAAGGATTCGGGTTCCAGACACAGAAATATTTCCCTCCCTCAGGAAACCATGAATTTGCTATTTACATTGTACACATTCCATAACTGCACATTATCTTAGGTTGTTTTTAGGGATGATAATTCTTCTACCTGTATTATTTACTGTTTTAATTAGATTTTATTTCTTTTCAGGATTAAATGGAGTTCATAAGAATTTAGGAAAAATGCAATATATAACGATTTCTCTACTTTGATTTCAAAAGTTGAAGGTTCATTGCCTAAATGGAATTTCTGCATACCTTCACATCCATATGCATATGTTGATGTATAGGACAACATAAAATAGATATGTTTTGCTTTATTGATTCTTTATATATATTGCACAACGATTACATATTAAAGGAAATGACGTTATGCATCAACTTACCAAGGGAAGGAACTCCTCCCTCTACGTATCTACCACACTGACTAATGGGACAAAGCTCTATGAATTATACAACCAGTTCTCTGTTTCTGAAGAAACCAACAACTACCGACTTTTTCTTGGCGGGTCAGCTACCGGGACCCTTGGTAGGTAAACGGAAAAAAAGAAAGTACGAATGGCGACCGATAAGGACAGAGAGGGAGAAAGAGTTTAATTTCTTGTGACAGATGGACAAATACCAATTCTTTCTGTGAGAATCAATCCTGGAGTTACGTAATTAATAAAGGGGGATGTGTGGATATCAATATTTTGAAAGTAAAATTGTCCTTGTATATTGAAAATAAAGAGTCCATACGATATGAGCCAATCAGTAATAAATTGCTAACAGATTGAACATTTTCACGTCATAAACACTACGTGCATACTTGTGCGTAATGTTGTCAGATACATAACTCATTCATAGAAATTAATTAAGGTGTTAAACGATTATTAAATTCAAAACTTGCATTGGAAATGTTATTAATTACAGTTGATAACGATGACTTGTTGTAATTATCTCGCTTTTGTGTGGAAGATATAAATAGTAGGCTTAACAAATCAATACAACAATAAAGAAAGAAGTTAATTACACAAATTGTATGTAAGTGTAGTCGCACACATTTGAAGAATTTTAATGATTAATGTGTTGATAAAATTGAAGAAAAGCTATTGTTTCCTGTACCGTTTACTTAATGAGGTGCACACCCCACCCCCCCCCCCCCAAAAAAATAGAAGAGAAAAAAATCAAACCGTTATTTTCTAATGTTAAATCAATTTATTGGTTCATGAAATTATTGTTTTGAATATCCCTTCTTTATGTATATACGTATATAGGCTTACCAATTTCAATGTTTAAAAAAGGCTTCACATGAATGAAATAATAATTAAATTTGTTGATGTCACCCGCGGGCGCGGTGGTTAGAGACGTGAAGTAAGGAATCTTTACGTCGCGAGTTCCAATCCAACTGTAGGACGTGCAGACTGGTACTTTGGATTAGATCGTATAAATCAAAGTCAAGTGTCGTAGTAGATGCTGTCACGAAAAACTTAGAGAACTGCTCAATTGCCGTGTATAACATGTATTAAAAAACAAATTTTCTAGTTCTCAACCGGCAAGTGATGGCGTCACCATATGAGTGAAAATTCTCAAGGGACCCTAAACTACATACATTCAATCAATCAATCTTTTATTTTTGTTGAGACTCATCAACATGTTCGTATAAAGTCAAAAAAGAAATCAAATGATAACAGAAAAACAACGTTAAATATTAAATGAAAACAGAGTTGCATCTATGGTAATTGAAAGCAATAAAATTAAAATAAAGTAATTCAAAAAAAAAAAGTTTTTATTGTTGAATACTATAGATGCTTTAAGCTTTAAATGTTTAGTAAATAATAATGATCTAATCTGAAATAGGTGTTCATGTTATATTTTTCTTTGATAATTTTATAGGTGACTCTATGTTAGACACTTCTCTACCCCAGACAGAGATAATGACAGATTGACTGAAGATGACTGTTGTATCTTTTTATAATATTGTATTTTAGGTGACAGCATGAGAAGCCACGATCTGTCTGGGATGTCCTTCAGTACCCCAGACAGAGATAACGACGGGTTTCCTAGAAACTGTGATGCTGACAGTGCCATTAGAGGAGGCTGGTGGTTTAACTGGTGTCACCAAGCCTTCCTTAACGGTCAGTGGTCCCCGGGATCCTGGTACAGACCATGGTATCCTACAGTCTCTGATAATAAACAGACAAAGGAGACTTTTATGATGCTGAAACATAACTGACACTTTATATCTTTATATCCATACTTGTTCACGCATGATATGAAAAGTTATATACTTTTATCATAAATGATGAAAACTTTATTTTTAGACATAATGGTGGTTTCTTTAATATATACAATGTATCAAACATATAGATTTAATGTTATTATGTGTAATGAATTTATTGAAAAGTCCTAACATGTATTGCGTTTAAGATAGTGTTGTACATGTAACATCAATTACTAAAAACAAGAAAATCGCATTAAATATTGTTACATAATAAAAGTTTTGTTTTTATTTTATCAATTGTCGTTTTATAATTAATAGTCTAATGATATAAAGTATGTTAACAACAAACACAATGTTTTTTTTTTTAATACATTCCTTGAATTTCAACTATCCCCGTGAAAGGTCACATAACTGGGTAGAAATAGTATCCATCAGTCTGTCATCTCCATGTGTGTTGATAATTAGAATTTCATTCTGTTACAATTTATAAATGATGTAGAGATGATAATTTCGTAGATTTTATTTTCAAACACCAATATTACTTGTTACTTGTACTGTATTTTGTATATACAGTGAGTGGAAAATGCTGCATGTAATGCCAAACCAATTAACTGAAAACAAAGTATTATATGATTTATTTTCATGACATTAACGTTGAAGGCCTCAGTGTAACGTCATAAGTGAAAATCAAATTCCCCGCTCTTCTTGAGCAGTTTTAAGTTTTATAATCCACCTTCAGAAACCTTAAATCACATTGACATATATTTGAGTCTTTCAGACAAAAATGCTACATATCCCGTGATGTAAATGTTGTTAATTTTACGGCGCTAAATTTTGCGCACGGAAAGGGATAATTCTTTCTACTTTCCTGCATTTTTAATAAACCACCTGTCCTTTCCTAATATGAGAAATACTCTTTAAAAACCTGTATATTTTATCCCCCCTGATCCTTTTAAATCGTCCATTAAACCTTATCAAATCGTTTTTTTTTTTAATTGATAAACTTTTTTTCGGGGGGGGGGGTCACAGGAGAAGCCTATTAAGGGTTTGGAGGCGGATACAATATACAGGTTGATAAAAGAATATATCTTACATTTGGGAATGAAAGGTAATTGATAGTTCAATGCTGAAATGAAGAAAAATATACACCCAAAATTGGCAAAACGTCGTTAACTCCTCAATACTTACTTTACGAGATCGGTTGCGTTTTCATCAATAACTAAAATATAAAACATAACGCTACGGTTTCTGTAGCTAGAAGTAGGTACATGTTGCAAGGCTTTTAAATTATAAATGTATTGTAGACAAAAATGATAAGAGGATTGAGAAAGAAAAAGAAGATACAGTTACAATGATGGAGGTATAAAAATAAAAATATTTGCATTTATTTTTTTTTTATATTTTTCAAAAATATGCTTAATTATAAATCATCTTATAAATATTTAATGCCCCCTCCCCCCAAGGATCTTTTCTTAAAGAGCGTAAATATTTCCAAACTGTTACCCGCGTTCAATGGAATGGCTCTGTTTTACTGAATTCTAGTCATGTCATATGTAATGTCTATTAGTTCTATTCAATTGATAAGTAAAACACGCTCGTGTATTAAGGAAATAATGCCATATTGTGTTCTTATGTTACTGATATAAATGTTAATATTGCCTGGTGTATTACATTTTGTGTTCTTATGTTACTGATCTAAATGTTAATATTGCTTGGTGTATTATAAGGCTTTATTCACAGTCTGAGAACGTCTTGCTTACCATTAAGGTGGCATGATTACAAAAAAGTATATGTCTGACGAAGTTTTAAAACTCTACCATTGCCACATGTGTATCATCTTCTCCCTTCAGTTCTTCAGGTAATACTTCAACCGGATAAGACATATTGACTTATTGCGACACAATGCAATCAAGATTGATGACTTAAATATGGTTTTATTGACTTATTGTGACACAAGGTAATCAAGATTGATGACTTAAATATGTTTTTATTGACTTATTGTGACACAATGTAATCAAGATTGATGTCTTAGGTATGGTTTTATTGACTTATTATGACACAATACAATCTAGATTGATGACTTAGATATAGTTTTATTGACTTATTGTGACACAATGCAATCAAGATTGATGACTGAGATATGGTTTTATTGACTTATTGAGACACAATGCAATCAAGATTGATGACTTAGATATGGTTTTATTGACTTATTGTGACACAATGCAATCAAGATTGATGACTTAGAAATGGTTTTATTGACTTATAGCGACCCAATGCAATCAAGATTAATGACTTAGATATGGTTTTATTGACTGATTGTGACACAATGTTATAAAGATTGATGACTTAGATATGGTTTTATTGACTTATTGTGACACAATGCAATCAAGATTGATGACTTAGATATGGTTTTTTTGACTTATTGTGACACAATGCAATCAAGATTGATGACTTAGATATGGTTTTATTGACTGATTTTGACACAATACAATCAAGATTGATGACTTAGATATGGTTTTATTGACTTACCGTGACACAATGCAATCAAGATTGATGACTTAGATATGGTTTTCCCTACGATGAAGTTATAATAAATGGACATAAATATAGATCATCAATGCTGTAGTTATTTTTTCTAAAAAATAGGTTTAATCTTGCTCGACAGCAATTAAATTGCATAGTAAAATGACCTAACTTTACCCGAACTCACGTGTACACAATAGGTGCAGCCATTACACTTGAGGCATGCTGGAATGCACAAATTAGGTCAAAATCTCTCAGTAATCAAATACATATCAACATACTCTTATCTCTAAATCACTTAATACAATCAATTAAACTATATTCTCTATAGCATTATAACTAAGGAAATTTTCGTTCTAAGACAATATATACATGTAAAAATACATATGCGTCTATAGAACATGACAAAATGTTAGCACCCAAATGTAAGTTACTGTTTACCTGCTCACTTTGCAGCCTTTAACACTAATTCATACATTTATTATTCTCATATCGAGTCAATAAACATCAACCTCGTTCCTTAGATTAAAGACGTAATCAACTGTAAATGATAAAATATCACCTGAAGAGGAAAGAAGATGACAAAGATTGGGCAATGGCAGATTTATTAAACTTGGGGATTCACCGCTTCCGGTAGGAAGAGTTGAAATATATTTACAGAATTATCCGCCTTCTCCAAAAAGTTAAATTCACACCTTCTAATTCATACTTATACTGTACTTCAAAAACAACCCCCCACCCATCCACCCCCCCAAAAAATAACAAACTGTTTTTTTTTTCATATTATATCAATTTATCGGTTCTTGGAATTATAGGTTGAATATCCCTTATTTATATGTACGCATATAGGCTTACCAGTTTCAATGTTCAGAAAAAGGCTTCACATGAATGAAAAAAATAATTCAATTAATTGACGTCACCCGCATGGCGCGGTGGTTAGAGGTAAGAAATCGACATTTACGTCGCGGGTTCCAATCACACTGTAGGAAGAGCAGACAGCAGTAAGTGCTGGCACGAAAAACATAACACACTGTTTAATTGCCCTTTATTACAATATAATACATGTAATATATTACAAAATATTTAGCTCTCAACCGGAAAGTGATGGCGTCACCATATGACTGAAAAATTCTCTCAGAGGGACGCTAAACAATAAACAATCAATCAATGAATCTTTTATTTCTATTGAGATTCATCATTAATTCGTATACAGTGAAAATAGAAATAAAATTACAACAGAAAAACCAAGTAAAATATTAAATGTAAAAGTGTATATGTTTATTGTTATTGTAAGCATTTAATTACAATACAATTCAAAACAATTAATTTTTTTATTTTAGATACTATAGATTTTTTTTTATTTAACTTTAAATTTTAAGTAAATAAAAATGATTTTATTTGAAATACGTGTCCGTCTAATATTTTTCTTTGATAATTGTACAGGAGACAGTGTGTTAGATACTGGGGGTTCTAGCTCCGATCTCTCTGGGATGTCATTCTCTATCCCAGACAGGGATAATGACAGATTGACTGGAGATGACTGTTCTGTCTGTTTATATTGTTATACTATTGTATTTCAGGAGAAAGCATGAGAAGATAGTGACAGATTGACTGGAGATGACTGTTGAGTCTATCTATATTACTATACGGTTGTATTTCAGGAGACAGCATGAGAAGAGGGACAGCTGCACTTTACCGGTACGTCCAAATAACATGGAAATAGCACGTGCTCTATCTCTATAAGAGAGTCACGCGTCAGCGTGACGATTTCGCTAAAAAGGCTATAAAATGCAAAAATAACCTATTTTTGAATTCCTCGTCATTTTTCATGTTAATAAACTTCGTTTAATTAACGAAGTTATTAATTAAAACTAAAAGCACTTTCAAAACAAACCCTTGGCTTTCATTTTGTAGGCCACATTCCAAAGTCGTGACGTTTTTAAGCACGTAACTTATTTCAGTGCTGTGATTGTTCAGGGTTGGTGACGTAAAATAGAAAGTTTGACTTCCACTCTATATGATTGTAAACAGTGATTCAGCATGCACCTTATTTACGATGATTTGTATTGTGTTTTCTATGAATGGATATTTTTCATTGACTGACTGCAGCATTCTAGAATTTTTGGAAATGTTAGCGATAAATGTGATCCTTAGTTTATGGAAATGGTGAATAAGTGGAGAGGCAAAACTTGTAAACATGCAGTGAGGACAGTCTTGTTTCGAGAAACAGCAATCAGCAGTATAAGAAAAATGAAACGTATAAAGAGACACATCTTATATTTCTGGAAACAGAGCTGCAGTTAATCTAACATACTCCTGGGTTTACAAACTAAAAAATCTAGAGATTTCAATTTGCAAAACACTGGATACTTTACAATCATTGAGACCACATGGAATGCAGTTATAGAGGAAATCTCTACTAAAACAAAAATGCACTAGGATAGTAGCTATAATTAAAAATTGACGTTTATCTCCTTCATCACCCATAAAAACGTATTTACAACTCGGCAAAAATATACACAATTGGTCCTACATGCATGTATAGTGACACTTACGTATGGCTCCGAGTCTTAGCGCAGATTTATCTAACGACTAAGGTAAGTTTGTTTTATTCATTTTTTACGTATTGGGGGCTGCCGCCCCCACAACCCCGCTTAAAAATGCGAAAACCCGTTTTTTAGATATCTTTTTTCTCGCTTCGAGAGTTTCTTACACAACAAAATGGCGTTGTCCATCATAGTTGATACGTTGCTAAGTTTTTACGCCGCGCACTCTCATGCGCGGATCTAGAATCAAAATGGCGGCCGTACCGGTAAAGTTCATTCTATCCTGAGAAGAAAATGACAGATTGACTGGAGATGACTGTTGTGTCTATCTATATTACTATACTGTTGTATTTCAGGAGACAGCATGAATAGCGGCCATGATCTGTCGGGAATGTCATTCTCCACTCAAGACAGGGATAATGACAGGTATATTTATGATAACTGTGCTGCTTCCAGTAACCGTAGAGGGGCTGGTGGTTTAATGAGTGTAACTACGCCTGCCTTAACGGTCAGTGGTACCCGGGGTCCTGGTTCGACCCCTGGTATCCCACAGTGACTGATAGTAAACAGATAAAGGAGGCTTTCAAGATGATAATACCTAACTGACTTTTCTTTTCTTATATCCATACTTGTTAACACATGTTATGCAAAATTATAAACTTTTATAGCAAATAATATTTCTTGACATAATGATTAAATCGATGTTATATCACAAAGCAACGTGATTATGTTCCCCCAAACGAAGTTGGGGAACATATTGTTTTTACTCTGTTTCTTATTATTATTATTATTATTAGGGTCTTCCGTCTCCGACGGAAGACCCTTCTATTATTCTATTGTTTTTTTTTTTCACTTTTATTATTAGGGTCTTCCGTCTACAACGGAAGACCCTTCTATTATTCTATTGTTTCTTTTTCACTATTATGTCGCCCCGAACGAAGTCGGGGACGACATATAAGATATTGTACACATGTTTTTTTTATCCAGGCTGTTTCTCGGAGATGGCTGGGACAATCTTCCTGAAACTTTCCTAGAAAGGACAATCACTGGTTGTAGTTGTGCAGTGAGGTCGTTCAGTTCCAATATGTCTACCGTTGCCATGGAAACCTGTAAAAAGCGACGAATTTTGTCCCAGAGTGTTCTACTGGTCCCTTAAATGTTCGTCATGAAACTTTTCTTATTTTAATGATTAGTATCTGTATTTGTGCGCCTCGCATTTAAAATTTTCAAATAATCAATTATTGCCATGGAAACCAGGTGAAAGTTAAAATTCTTTAATATCGATTTTCTCAATAACTACTCAGGCAATCGTTTTGAAACTTTCAACGTTTATTCCTTGCAATGTGTCAAAGTGATTTCTACTTTCAAAATAATTGTAATGAGTCGCTCACAGTTGCCATAGAAACGAAACATAAAAAAAGATTCAGATGTACACATGTGTTCTCCAAGGTCTAGGTCAAAGGGTCAAAGTTCGTCGTATCCAATAAAAGTTCTTTTCACAAGGATTACATATTTGAAATATGAAAGCCCTAGTACTTACCGTTCAAACGTTATGGCTATTTACTATGTTCAAGACGACCCCCCCCCCCCCCCCCTTTTTGAAGCACACAGCCAAGTAGAATACACAGATATAACATATACAACTAACAAGTAATTTTTTAAAATCTTCATTCATAAAACTCAATTCCCGTCATGTGATATTTTGCCATCATTCATTCTCCTTCTGTTTTGTCTCTTGAATTTATAAATATTTTATTTTATCTATATAAAAAAAATTAACGATTGTCAGCTGCATTTATTATCATTTCGCGTTTTCTTGTATATCTATCACTTGTATATTATTCATTTCATTAGATAGTGCAAGTATAAATTAAAAAAATTGGTACATCATTTCCATAGTTTTAATTTATTCATAAATCCTTTGATCCGCTCCTGAAGGTTCG
>NW_026924187.1:0-22915 GCF_032062105.1 Saccostrea cuccullata | reverse complement strand
ATGGTTCTAGTGTGTTTCATTGTACCAGTCAAGGTTTCAGATGCTGCAATTTCAGCAAAGGAATGACCAAAATAATGTTTTTGGAGCAGGTTAACATTTTTGGTGCAGTGTGCAGGTTACATTTCCAAGTAACTATAATGACCCTATGTTGACCAAACTTGCAAATGGATGATACATATGTTGACTACGGATTCACTCTACAGGGCTTGCTTCGGATGCTGAATCTGACATACTTTTTTCTGGTTGAGTGAACAGGTTAAAGTTTTTGGTGCAGGTTTCATTACCAAGTAACTATAAGCCCTATGTTGACCAAACTTGCATGGATTACACATATAAGGATGTATACTACCAGGCTTGCTTCGGATGCTGTATCTGACCTACATTTTCCAGTTGAGTGAATAGGTTAAAGTTTTTGTTGCATGATTCATTTCCAAGTAACTATGACTTCTTTCATGACCAAACTTGCATGGATGATACATATAAGGATGCATACTACCGGGCTTGCTTCGGATGCTGAATCTGACCTACTTTTTGTTGATGAGTGAAAATGTTAGTTTTTGATGCATGTTTCATTTCCAATTAACTATGAGCCCTATAATGAGCATACTTGCATGGATGATACATCTTAGGATGCACACTAATGGACTTGCTTCGGATGCTGAATTCGACATACATTTTGAGTTTAATAAACCAGGTAAAAGTTATGGTTGCAGGTCTATTACCAAAAAACTATAAGGCTTATATAAAATTCTATAAACCAAACTTGCACAAATGACAAATGTTGCATCAAGAGATGAAAACTCTCAAATTTGCTTCAGATGCTGGATTTTAATAACATTTTCATGAAGAAGAACTAGTATAAATTTTTTATGTAGGTCTATTTCAAAATCAGATAAAAATTGCTTAAATATTTTCATTTTTGGAATGTACACTTCTTGTTGTTTAATTGTGTGACTCTGCCTTACTTAAAGACAACATTCGTTGAGGTGGGCTCTGTAATCTCTGATTACCTATGTTTTACCTTGACCTTTAATTTTACCTTTGACCTAACTTTTCTTAAATCAGTGTCAAACTCCATATGTTTATACATATTGATGTAAGCAATTCAATTGTATTAACATTTTTGACCCTGACGTTTCATTTGAACTTGACCTCACTTTTATCATTTATAATATTTTTTTTTCAACTCCATATGCTGAAACATACTTTTCAACTGCATCAACAGTTTTTGACCTTGGCATTTCCTTTGACCTTGTCCTCATTTTAATGAAATTAGTGTCAAACTTCATATGCTGATACATACTGATGTAAGCAATTCAACTACATCACTATTCAAGATATTCTGATCAAATTTCAAATACTAATAATACAAATTTTCATGTTACATTACTAATATACCCTTGCATTTATTATTAAGGACATTCATGACCTATTTTATTGCATCCTTGTCCTAACATGTTAATGTTGACAACCAATAATTGATGTTACATTAGCTTAATTATTATTCCATGACTCTTGATCAAAAACACACAAATTTTCATGTTACATTTCTTATATACCCTTGCAGGGACACATTATCATAATAGCCAATATTTAACAATTGTTTTAGTCATGAAGATAATTGTGATTATGATTCCAGTTTCTATTTTAGAAGATGAGAGATGTGATGTCCCTTGCTGTGATCCTAACCCTCTGCCCCCAGCCCAGCCCCCAGTGGTCTTCTTCCCAGACAATCAGCCAACCCTGCCATGGCAACAGAGCTCTGTCCAGCAGCCTACCACGTCTGTTGATGGAAGACTCCAAGAGCCCGACGAGTGCCGGCTGGAAGGTGGAGGTATGGAGTATAGGCTTACAGAGTCGCCTTCACCACTGTCTCCAGTGGTGTGTTTCCAGGAAGTCTCACCCTCACTGAACTGGATTCAGACCTCCAGGGAGGAACGATCCATTCAGGGGGGGAGGCTTCATGGAAATGAAGAACTCTGTGCATCTGCCCTGTGGCCTCCTACACTACCCTCTGTAGTGTTTCTCCAGGAAGTTCAGCCTTTCCTGAACTGGATACAGACCTCCCAGGAGAAATGTTCCAGCCTTCAGAAAGGAGGACATCATGGAGAAGAGGAACTTCAGCCTTTAGCTGAAGTTCAGGGTTTACATCTCAGTCTGTCAGGGGTGTCCACTGTTCAGAGTGGAAGAATTCAGGAAGGAAGGGAAATGCAGCATGTGGAATGCTGTGCCATCCTTTTGGTTTGTCCCCCTTTGAGGGCCTCTGGCATTGCTTTTTGGGTGAGCAGTGATATGCCCTTTGGTGTACATCATCCCATGGACCTTACCAACTCTTTTGGTTTGTCCCCTTTTGAGGGCCTTTTATATTGCTCTGTGGAGCAGTTATTTACCCAGAGATGTACATCCTCATCTTTATCGTGTCAATACCAACTCTTTTGGTTTGTTCCCATTTTGAGGCCCTCTTATATTGCTCTGTGGAGCAGTTATTTACCAAGAGATGTACACCCTCATCTTTATCGTGTCAATACCAACTCTTTTGGTTTGTCCCCTTTTGAGGCCCTCTTATATTGCTCTGTGGAGCAGTTATTTACCCAGAGATGTACATCCTCATCTTTATCCAACTCTTTTGGTTTGTCCCATTTTGAGGCCCTCTACCAACTCTTTTGGTTTGTTCCCATTTTGAGGCCCTCTTATATTGCTCTGTGGAGCAGTTATTTACCCAGAGATGTACTTCCTCATCTTTATCGTGCCAATACCAACTCTTTTGGTTTGTGTCCCCTTTGGGGGCCTCTGACATTACACTATGGTTGGGCAGTGATTTACTTGGAGATGTTTATCTATATCTTCACATGGACCATACCAACTCTTTTGGTTGTCCACCTTTGGGAGCCTCTGACATTACACTGTGGTTGAGCAGCGATTTACCCAGAGATGTATATGTCTACATCTTCACATGGACCATACCAACTTGTTTGGGTTGTGCCCCTTTGAGGGCCCCTTACTTGCTTTATAGATGTGGTCCCTGACTTCCTGATTTCCTCCATGGAGGTTCATTCATCAATATAAATTTCATTTTTTGTCCCTCGTCATCCCTTATACCATTGAGTTCTCATTCATCCTATCACTCCCTGTTTAGTTGGTATTCAGCCCCCTATCATCTTTATAGTAATTATTTCCCAGCCATAGCCTATCACTGATTTAATAATTAAGTTAAGGTTAGGAGGAATTTTGTCTAAATGAATCACTCATGCACGAACCACCATTATAGGCATATTGCAATAATGGGATATTAGTATCTAGGTTTTTTTTTTCATATTTATTCCCTGTTTTATGTAAATTCCCTTCTGTCCCTGTTTAGTTGGTATTCAGCCCCTATCATCTTTATGGTAATTATTTTCCAGTCATAGCGTATCACTGATTTATTAATATAAGTTAAGGTTAGGATGAAATGTCTAAATGAAATTCACTCATGCACACACCACAATTAAAGGCATATTGCAACAATGGGATATAAGTACATGTATCTAGTTTTTTTTCATATTTATTGCCTGTTTTAAGTAAATTCCCTTCTGTTTAGTTGGTATTCAGCCCCTATCATCTTTATAGTAATTATTTTCCAGCCATAGCCTATCACTGATTTATTAATTAAGTTAAAGATAGGTGTAATTTCATGAATACGATGTCTAATGAATCAATCATACACACATAGCCATTATAGGCATTGCAATAATGGGATATTGGTATATAGGTTTTTTGTCATATTTTTTCCCTGTTTTAGAGTAAATTCCCTTCCCTCTCCTGTTTAGTTTGTATTCAGCCCCTATCATCCTTACAATAATTATTTCCCAGCCATAGCCTATCACTGATTTATTAAGTTCAGGTTAATAATGTTTAGTTTAATCTCATGAATGCAATGTCTAATGAATCAATTGTGCACACACTGCCATTATAGGCATATTGCAATAATGGGATATTAGTATTTAGTTTTTTTTTCATATTTATTATTAGTTTTAAGTAAATTCCCTTCTGTCCCTGTTTAGTTTATATTCAGCCCTATTTAATATAACAAGTTTTTTTGAAAGAAATCAGCAAGATTCAGAAACAATTAGACACTATTCATACGCACTGTTGGATTTATACCAAATCGTACCCAGAAAAGACAAAAGTGTATTTCCAAATAACTTACTCTGTGTGAAAAATTTGCTAATTGACTAAAGGATCCATTTTTGAGGAAAAAGAAGCAAAGAAATTGCTACGTAATAATCCTACAGAATTTTACACATTCAGAGATGAATTCATATTGTTCAGTGAAGAAGAGGAAACAACAGAAAATAGAGCAGCTACGCAAGTACACCAGCCGAACACGATCGAGGATCAACAAAATTTTAATGCCCATTCACCTGATTCGCCTAACACAGAACAGTTATACAAAATCATTGAAGTGCAACAAAAGCAAATAGATTCCCTCACCAATATGATCAGAGATCGAGGAGCCAGTCAGCAAACAAAGGAAAGTGGAAACTATTCACGTTCTCCACCTGTGTGTTTTGAGTGCGGTAAAGTTGGCCATATCAAGAGAAATTGTAGATCTAAACTTCGGGTAACAGCAACCAAAACGTCTGAAAACATGTAACATCTATTGGTACGAGTCCGGCAATAGATGATAATCAGCAGGACTCATCAATTAATCATCATCCTATAGGAAAGTGTCCTATGATTGATATTTGTGTATCTAATGTTAAAGTACCATGTTTATTAGCATATACCGGTTCAATGGTGTCAACATTATCAAAAAGTGTTTACAACAAGTTTACTAGACCTGTAGGAAAAACTATCATCCAAAACAATGTCATTCACTCAAAGCTGCAAATGGACTTGACATACCGTATATAGGCTATGTAAAAATTGATGTTCAGTATCAAGGGAATATTATTCCGCAACGTGGTTTCCTTATTGTGAAAGACATCAGTGATAGTGAAACTAGAATGCGCAAGGAAGATGTACCTGGTCTTATTGGCATGAATGTTCTTAGTGTTTGTAAGAATATTTTATCTACCTGTAACGTTCCGGTCAATGGGAATTTAAATGAAATATTTACAGATAACGGTGTGTTCGATAGGAAAGTTATTCATGGATTCGCTCGAGTGAACAGAGCATTACCTGTTCTCATTCCAGCAAATTGTGCTATTGTTGTCAATTGTATAGGACCTCATATTGATAGTGACGTGGTTGTTGACCTTTTGATCAATGGAAGACACTTGCATAGAAATTTTAGGATTGTGCATACCTGTAATATTGTTACCAAAGTAAAATAATGGGTTAGAGTCGCAAAGATTGGTGATAAGATATTTATATCAAACCATGAACAATGATTGGCACTGTGTCTAAATGTGAAATTCAAAGTGAAAATTCTACTATTGAGTTCAACAACATGGGGTCGTCTGCGTGGCGCAGTGGTTAGAGCGTCTGCTCTAGAGTCGCGAAGTAAGGAGTCAATCCTTACTTCGCGGGTTCAAATCCCACTGCGGGACGTGGAGATGGATCTTTCGGATGAGACCATATAAACTGAGGTCCCATGTCATAGGTGCTGGCACGAAAAAGATCCTTCCCTGCTCAATGGCCCTGAGTGCCGAGTAAAGGACAAGATTTGCAGCAAATGGTGATGTCTCCATATGAGTGAAAAATTCTCAACTCAACAGTACGTTAAACAATATACAATCAATCAACTGCATGGGAAATGTGGAAGAAGTATTTGTTCACAAACGTCAATCTGAAAAAGATCTGTGCCCTGATGAAAAAGAACTAATCAGCTTGCTTTTCTGGAAATACAGTGACATTTTTTCTAAAAACAGCAATGATATTGGATGTACTAGTACAGTGCAGCATCGTATTCATCTTCACAGATAATAAACCAGATTCGCAGCAGTATCATAGGCATCCCTCCATCCCAATACGAGAAAGTAGAGCAACATATCTGAAAGCTGTTTGATTTAGGTGTTATTCGTGAAAATACAAGTCCTTTGGCTTCTCTCATTGTACTCGTGCAGAAGAAAGAGAACTCTTTATGACTATGCCTAGATTACAGGAGACTAAACGAGAAAACAATCAAGGACAAGTTTCCCCAACCAAGAGTGGAAGAAATGTTTGATGCTTTATATGGATCTTCTATTTTTTCAACACTAGATCTTACTGCTGGTTACAATCTAGATATTGCAGAAGAGGACATACAGAAAACAGCCATTACTAATCCTTTTGTACTGTATGAATATTTGAGTATGCCATTTGGTATAAACGCACCAGCAACTTTTCAATGTCTGATGCAACACTGCTTCTGTGAAGAAGTGATTAGAATCTTCCTCGTATTCCTTGCCGATATCATCATTTTTTCAAGGTCAATACGTGAAAATGTTCAGCATTTAGACAGAGTGTTTTCCATCTTACGTCATCATGGACTTTTTTAATAATTTGAAAATGAAAAATTGTTGATTTTTCAGGCCTTATGTGAAGTATCATTGTGTCATGTTGTCAGTAAAAATGGAATTAGCAAAGATGAGGATAAAATTAAGTGCATTGTGAACTGGAATGTTCCACAAAATGTGAAGGAAGTGCAATCATTTCTTGGATTTGAAGGATATTACCACTGATTTATGAAACATTTTTCGCAAATTGCAGAACCCCTTCCACTGTTGACGTTGACATGCATCGAAAGAAAATAGATTGTGTTCAAAATGCTTGAGCTTTACATCAAACAAACTTTTGACTGATTGAAAGTTGTGAGGACCAAGAAAGACACTAAACATACCAAGACATTTTTCGGTGACAAATGGTCAAAGGAATGTCAACTCTCGTTTGATTGACTATTAGTACCTAGTGGGTTTTTTTTTCGTATTTATTCCCTGTTTTAAGTAAATTCCCTTCCTTCCCTGTTTAGTTGGTATTCAGCCCCTATCATCTTTATAGTAATTATTCCCAGCCATAGCCTATCACCGATTTGATAATTAAGTTAAGTTTAGGATGCAATGTCTAAATGAATCAATCATGCACACACCGCCATTATAGGCATTGAAATAATAGGATATTACTATATGTTTTTTTTCAATATTGCATATTGCAATAATGGGATATTAGTATCTAGTTTTTTTCATATTGATTCCTTGTTTTAAGTAAATTCCCTTCCTTCCCTGTTTAGTTGGTATTCAGCCCCTATCATCTTTATAGTAATTATTTCCCAGCCATAGCCTATCACTGATTTATCAATTAAGTTAAGGTTAGGATGCAATGTTTAAATGTATCACTCATGCACACACCGCTATTATAGGCATTCCAATAATGGGATATTAGTATCTAGGGTCTTTGTCATAGCAGTTTCTAAGTTTTGTTCATATTTATTCCCTGTTTTCAGTAAATTCCCTTTCATCCCTGTTTACTTGGTATTCAAACCCCTATCATCTTTATAATAATTATTTCCCAGCTATAACATATCACTGATTTATTTGGTATTTAGCTCCCTATCATCTTTATTGTAATTCAGTAATTAAGGTTAAGTTTAATCTTATGAATGCAATGTATAAATGAATCACTCATGCACACTGCCATAATAGGCATATTGCAAATAATGGGATATTTGTATCTAAGGTTTTTGTCATATTTGTTCTAAATTATCAGTTAAGTTAATGTTAGGATGCAATGTCTAAATTAATCAATCATGCACACACATTATTATAGGCATATTGCAATAATGGGATAGCAGTATCTAAGTTTTGTTCATATTTATTCCCTGTTTTCAGTAAATTCCCTTTCATCCCTGTTTACTTGGTATTCATACCCCTATCATCTTTATAATAATTATTTCCCAGCCATAGCCTACCACTGATTTATCAAATAAGCTAAGGTTAGTATGCAATGTCTAAATGAATCACTGATGCACACACCGCTATTATAGGCATTCCAATAATGGGATATTAGTATCTAGGGTCTTTGTCATATTTGTTCTCTGTTTGAAGTAAATTCCCATTCTTCTCTGTTAAGTTGGTATTCAGTCCCTATCATCTTTATAGTAATTATTTCCCAGCTATAACATATTACTGATTTATCAATTAAGTTAAGGTTAGGTGTAATCTTATGAATGCAGTATCTAAATGAATCACTTGCACACACCGTCATTTAGGCATTGCAATCATGAGATTCTAGTGTCTGGTTTTGTAAAGTTATTGATTCTCTCTTTTAAGTAAATTCCAGTCCTTCCCTGTTTAGTTGGTATTTAGCTCCCTATCATCTTTATAGTAATTATTTAGCAGCCATAACTCATCACTGATTTAAAAATTAAGTTAAGGTTAGAATGAAATGTCTAAATGAATCACTCATGCCCATACCGCCATTAAAGACATTGCAATAATGGGATATAAGTTTCTAGGGTTTTTGTCATATTTCTTCTCTGTTTGAAGTAAATGGCCCTCCTTCCCTGTTTAGTTGGTATTCAGCCCCCTATCATTTTTACAGTAATTATTTCCCAGCCATAGCCTTTCACTGATTTATCAAATAAGCTAAGGTTAGGATGCACTGATTTAATTTATTTAAGGTTAGGATATTAATGTTTTTGTCAATATTTGTATTCTCTGTTTGAAGTAACACACCCCGTAAGTTGGTATTCAGTGCACATTTCCCAGCTATAACATGCAATTTAGCTCCCTATCATCTTTATTGCAATTCAGTAATTATTAAGTTTAATCTTATGAACACACCGCTGCAATCACATGCATTGCACACATAAGGTTTTTGTCATATTGCAAATAATGGGATATTTGTAACTAAGGTTTTTGTCATATTTGTTCTAAATTATCAGTTAAGTTAATGTTAGGATGCAATGTCTAAATTAATCAATCATGCACACACCGTTATTATAGGCATATTGCAATAATGGGATAGCAGTATCTAAGTTTTGTTCATATTTATTCCCTGTTTTCAGTAAATTCCCTTTCATCCCTGTTTACTTGGTATTCATACCCCTATCATCTTTATAATAATTATTTCCCAGCCATAGCCTACCACTGATTTATCAAATAAGCTAAGGTTAGTATGCAATGTCTAAATGAATCACTGATGCACACACCGCTATTATAGGCATTCCAATAATGGGATATTAGTATCTAGGGTCTTTGTCATATTTGTTCTCTGTTTGAAGTAAATTCCCATTCTTCTCTGTTAAGTTGGTATTCAGTCCCTATCATCTTTATAGTAATTATTTCCCAGCTATAACATATTACTGATTTATCAATTAAGTTAAGGTTAGGTGTAATCTTATGAATGCAGTATCTAAATGAATCACGCACACACCGTCATTTAGGCATTGCAATCATGAGATTCTAGTGTCTGGTTTTGTAAAGTTATTGATTCTCTCTTTTAAGTAAATTCCAGTCCTTCCCTGTTTAGTTGGTATTTAGCTCCCTATCATCTTTATAGTAATTATTTAGCAGCCATAACTCATCACTGATTTAATAATTAAGTTAAGGTTAGGATGCAATGTCTAAATGAATCACTCATGCCCATACCGCCATTAAAGGCATTGCAATAATGGTATATGAGTTTCTAGGGTTTTTGTCATATTTCTACTCTGTTTGAAGTAAATGCCCTTCTTCCCTGTTTACTTGGTATTCATACCCCTATCATCTTTATAATAATTATTTCCCAGCCATAGCCTACCACTGATTTATCAAATAAGCTAAGGTTAGGATGCAATGTTTGAATGTATCACTCATGCACACACAGCTATTATAGGCATTCCAATAATGGGATATTAGTATCTAGGGTCTTTGTCATATTTGTTCTCTGTTTGAAGTAAATTCCCTTCCTTCCCTGTTAAGTTGGTATTCAGTCCCTATCATCTTTATAGTTATTATTTCCCAGCTATAACATATCACTGATTTATTTGGTATTTAGCTCCCTATCATCTTTATTGCAATTCAGTAATTAAGGTTAAGTTTAATCTTATGAATGCAATGTATAAATGAATCACTCATGCACACTGCCATAATAAGCATATTGCAAATAATGGGATATTTGTAACTAAGGTTTTTGTCATATTTGTTCTAAATTATCAGTTAAGTTAATGTTAGGATGCAATGTCTAAATTAATCAATCATGCACACAACGTTATTATAGGCATATTGCAATAATGGGATAGCAGTATCTAAGTTTTGTTCATATTTATTCCCTGTTTTCAGTAAATTCCCTTTCATCCCTGTTTACTTGGTATTCATACCCCTATCATCTTTATAATAATTTATTTATCAAATAAGCTAAGGTTAAGCAATGTCTAAATGAATCACTGATTTTCCAGCCATAGCCTACCACTGATTTATCAAATAAGCTAAGGTTAGTATGCAATGTCTAAATGAATCACTGATGCACACACCGCTATTATAGGCATTCCAATAATGGGATATTAGTATCTAGGGTCTTTGTCATATTTGTTCTCTGTTTGAAGTAAATTCCCATTCTTCTCTGTTAAGTTGGTATTCAGTCCCTATCATCTTTATAGTAATTATTTCCCAGCTATAACATATTACTGATTTATCAATTAAGTTAAGGTTAGGTGTAATCTTATGAATGCAGTATCTAAATGAATCACGCACACACCGTCATTTAGGCATTGCAATCATGAGATTCTAGTGTCTGGTTTTGTAAAGTTATTGATTCTCTCTTTTAAGTAAATTCCAGTCCTTCCCTGTTTAGTTGGTATTTAGCTCCCTATCATCTTTATAGTAATTATTTAGCAGCCATAACTCATCACTGATTTAATAATTAAGTTAAGGTTAGGATGCAATGTCTAAATGAATCACTCATGCCCATACCGCCATTAAAGGCATTGCAATAATGGTATATGAGTTTCTAGGGTTTTTGTCATATTTCTACTCTGTTTGAAGTAAATGCCCTTCTTCCCTGTTTACTTGGTATTCATACCCCTATCATCTTTATAATAATTATTTCCCAGCCATCATGCCCATACCGCCATTAAAGGCATTGCAATAATGGTATATGAGTTTCTAGGGTTTTTGTCATATTTCTACTCTGTTTGAAGTAAATGCCCTTCTTCCCTGTTTACTTGGTATTCATACCCCTATCATCTTTATAATAATTATTTCCCAGCCATAGCCTACCACTGATTTATCAAATAAGCTAAGGTTAGGATGCAATGTTTGAATGTATCACTCATGCACACACAGCTATTATAGGCATTCCAATAATGGGATATTAGTATCTAGGGTCTTTGTCATATTTGTTCTCTGTTTGAAGTAAATTCCCTTCCTTCCCCGTTAAGTTGGTATTCAGTCCCTATCATCTTTATAGTTATTATTTCCCAGCTATAACATATCACTGATTTATTTGGTATTTAGCTCCCTATCATCTTTATTGTAATTCAGTAATTAAGGTTAAGTTTAATCTTATGAATGCAATGTATAAATGAATCACTCATGCACACTGCCATAATAAGCATATTGCAAATAATGGGATATTTGTAACTAAGGTTTTTGTCATATTTGTTCTAAAAATTATTAAGTTAATGTTAGGATGCAATGTCTAAATTAATCAATCATGCACACACCGTTATTATAGGCATATTGCAATAATGGGATAGCAGTATCTAAGTTTTGTTCATATTTATTCCCTGTTTTCAGTAAATTCCCTTTCATCCCTGTTTACTTGGTATTCATACCCCTATCATCTTTATAATAATTATTTCCCAGCCATAGCCTACCACTGATTTATCAAATAAGCTAAGGTTAGTATGCAATGTCTAAATGAATCACTGATGCACACACCGCTATTATAGGCATTCCAATAATGGGATATTAGTATCTAGGGTCTTTGTCATATTTGTTCTCTGTTTGAAGTAAATTCCCATTCTTCTCTGTTAAGTTGGTATTCAGTCCCTATCATCTTTATAGTAATTATTTCCCAGCTATAACATATTACTGATTTATCAATTAAGTTAAGGTTAGGTGTAATCTTATGAATGCAGTATCTAAATGAATCACGCACACACCGTCATTTAGGCATTGCAATCATGAGATTCTAGTGTCTGGTTTTGTAAAGTTATTGATTCTCTCTTTTAAGTAAATTCCAGTCCTTCCCTGTTTAGTTGGTATTTAGCTCCCTATCATCTTTATAGTAATTATTTAGCAGCCATAACTCATCACTGATTTAATAATTAAGTTAAGGTTAGGATGCAATGTCTAAATGAATCACTCATGCCCATACCGCCATTAAAGGCATTGCAATAATGGTATATGAGTTTCTAGGGTTTTTGTCATATTTCTACTCTGTTTGAAGTAAATGCCCTTCTTCCCTGTTTACTTGGTATTCATACCCCTATCATCTTTATAATAATTATTTCCCAGCCATAGCCTACCACTGATTTATCAAATAAGCTAAGGTTAGGATGCAATGTTTGAATGTATCACTCATGCACACACAGCTATTATAGGCATTCCAATAATGGGATATTAGTATCTAGGGTCTTTGTCATATTTGTTCTCTGTTTGAAGTAAATTCCCTTCCTTCCCTGTTAAGTTGGTATTCAGTCCCTATCATCTTTATAGTTATTATTTCCCAGCTATAACATATCACTGATTTATTTGGTATTTAGCTCCCTATCATCTTTATTGCAATTCAGTAATTAAGGTTAAGTTTAATCTTATGAATGCAATGTATAAATGAATCACTCATGCACACTGCCATAATAAGCATATTGCAAATAATGGGATATTTGTAACTAAGGTTTTTGTCATATTTGTTCTAAATTATCAGTTAAGTTAATGTTAGGATGCAATGTCTAAATTAATCAATCATGCACACAACGTTATTATAGGCATATTGCAATAATGGGATAGCAGTATCTAAGTTTTGTTCATATGTATTCCCTGCTTTCAGTAAATTCCCTTTCATCCCTGTTTACTTGGTATTCATACCCCTATCATCTTTATAATAATTATTTCCCAGCCATAGCCTACCACTGATTTATCAAATAAGCTAAGGTTAGTATGCAATGTCTAAATGAATCACTGATGCACACACCGCTATTATAGGCATTCCAATAATGGGATATTAGTATCTAGGGTCTTTGTCATATTTGTTCTCTGTTTGAAGTAAATTCCCATTCTTCTCTGTTAAGTTGGTATTCAGTCCCTATCATCTTTATAGTAATTATTTCCCAGCTATAACATATTACTGATTTATCAATTAAGTTAAGGTTAGGTGTAATCTTATGAATGCAGTATCTAAATGAATCACACCTGCACACACCGTCATTTAGGCATTGCAATCATGAGATTCTAGTGTCTGGTTTTGTAAAGTTATTGATTCTCTCTTTTAAGTAAATTCCAGTCCTTCCCTGTTTAGTTGGTATTTAGCTCCCTATCATCTTTATAGTAATTATTTAGCAGCCATAACTCATCAATAATTAAGTTAAGGTTAGGATGCAATGTCTAAATGAATCACTCATGCCCATACCGCCATTAAAGGCATTGCAATAATGGTATATGAGTTTCTAGGGTTTTTGTCATATTTCTACTCTGTTTGAAGTAAATGCCCTTCTTCCCTGTTTACTTGGTATTTATACCCCTATTATCTTTATAATAATTATTTCCCAGCCATAGCCTACCACTGATTTATCAAATAAGCTAAGGTTAGGATGCAATGTTTGAATGTATCACTCATGCACACACCGCTATTATAGGCATTCCAATAATGGGATATTAGTATCTAGGGTCTTTGTCATATTTGTTCTCTGTTTGAAGTAAATTCCCTTCCTTCCCTGTTAAGTTGGTATTCAGTCCCTATCATCTTTATAGTAATTATTTCCCAGCTATAACATATCACTGATTTATTTGGTATTTAGCTCCCTATCATCTTTATTGCAATTCAGTAATTAAGGTTAAGTTTAATCTTATGAATGCAATGTATAAATGAATCACTCATGCAACTAATAAGCATATTGCATGGTCATATTTGTTCTAAATTATCAGTTAAGTTAATGTTAGGATGCAATGTCTAAATTAATCAATCATGCACACACCGTTATTATAGGCATATTGCAATAATGGGATAGCAGTATCTAAGTTTTGTTCATATGTATTCCCTGTTTTCAGTAAATTCCCTTTCATCCCTGTTTACTTGGTATTCATACCCCTATTATCTTTATAATAATTATTTCCCAGCCATAGCCTACCACTGATTTATCAAATAAGCTAAGGTTAGTATGCAATGTCTAAATGAATCACTGATGCACACACCGCTATTATAGGCATTCCAATAATGGGATATTAGTATCTAGGGTCTTTGTCATATTTGTTCTCTGTTTGAAGTAAATTCCCATTCTTCTCTGTTAAGTTGGTATTCAGTCCCTATCATCTTTATAGTAATTATTTCCCAGCTATAACATATTACTGATTTATCAATTAAGTTAAGGTTAGGTGTAATCTTATGAATGCAGTATCTAAATGAATCACGCACACACCGTCATTTAGGCATTGCAATCATGAGATTCTAGTGTCTGGTTTTGTAAAGTTATTGATTCTCTCTTTTAAGTAAATTCCAGTCCTTCCCTGTTTAGTTGGTATTTAGCTCCCTATCATCTTTATAGTAATTATTTAGCAGCCATAACTCATCACTGATTTAATAATTAAGTTAAGGTTGCAATGTCACTCATGCCCATACCGCCATTAAAGGCATGATGCAATGTCTAAATGAATCACTCATGCCCATACCGCCATTAAAGGCATTGCAATAATGGTATATGAGTTTCTAGGGTTTTTGTCATATTTCTACTCTGTTTGAAGTAAATGCCCTTCTTCCCTGTTTACTTGGTATTCATACCCCTATCATCTTTATAATAATTATTTCCCAGCCATAGCCTACCACTGATTTATCAAATAAGCTAAGGTTAGGATGCAATGTTTGAATGTATCACTCATGCACACACAGCTATTATAGGCATTCCAATAATGGGATATTAGTATCTAGGGTCTTTGTCATATTTGTTCTCTGTTTGAAGTAAATTCCCTTCCTTCCCTGTTAAGTTGGTATTCAGTCCCTATCATCTTTATAGTTATTATTTCCCAGCTATAACATATCACTGATTTATTTGGTATTTAGCTCCCTATCATCTTTATTGCAATTCAGTAATTAAGGTTAAGTTTAATCTTATGAATGCAATGTATAAATGAATCACTCATGCACACTGCCATAATAAGCATATTGCAAATAATGGGATATTTGTAACTAAGGTTTTTGTCATATTTGTTCTAAATTATCAGTTAAGTTAATGTTAGGATGCAATGTCTAAATTAATCAATCATGCACACAACGTTATTATAGGCATATTGCAATAATGGGATAGCAGTATCTAAGTTTTGTTCATATTTATTCCCTGTTTTCAGTAAATTCCCTTTCATCCCTGTTTACTTGGTATTCATACCCCTATCATCTTTATAATAATTATTTCCCAGCCATAGCCTACCACTGATTTATCAAATAAGCTAAGGTTAGTATGCAATGTCTAAATGAATCACTGATGCACACACCGCTATTATAGGCATTCCAATAATGGGATATTAGTATCTAGGGTCTTTGTCATATTTGTTCTCTGTTTGAAGTAAATTCCCATTCTTCTCTGTTAAGTTGGTATTCAGTCCCTATCATCTTTATAGTAATTATTTCCCAGCTATAACATATTACTGATTTATCAATTAAGTTAAGGTTAGGTGTAATCTTATGAATGCAGTATCTAAATGAATCACGCACACACCGTCATTTAGGCATTGCAATCATGAGATTCTAGTGTCTGGTTTTGTAAAGTTATTGATTCTCTCTTTTAAGTAAATTCCAGTCCTTCCCTGTTTAGTTGGTATTTAGCTCCCTATCATCTTTATAGTAATTATTTAGCAGCCATAACTCATCACTGATTTAATAATTAAGTTAAGGTTAGGATGCAATGTCTAAATGAATCACTCATGCCCATACCGCCATTAAAGGCATTGCAATAATGGTATATGAGTTTCTAGGGTTTTTGTCATATTTCTACTCTGTTTGAAGTAAATGCCCTTCTTCCCTGTTTACTTGGTATTCATACCCCTATCATCTTTATAATAATTATTTCCCAGCCATAGCCTACCACTGATTTATCAAATAAGCTAAGGTTAGGATGCAATGTTTGAATGTATCACTCATGCACACACAGCTATTATAGGCATTCCAATAATGGGATATTAGTATCTAGGGTCTTTGTCATATTTGTTCTCTGTTTGAAGTAAATTCCCTTCCTTCCCCGTTAAGTTGGTATTCAGTCCCTATCATCTTTATAGTTATTATTTCCCAGCTATAACATATCACTGATTTATTTGGTATTTAGCTCCCTATCATCTTTATTGCAATTCAGTAATTAAGGTTAAGTTTAATCTTATGAATGCAATGTATAAATGAATCACTCATGCACACTGCCATAATAAGCATATTGCAAATAATGGGATATTTGTAACTAAGGTTTTTGTCATATTTGTTCTAAATTATCAGTTAAGTTAATGTTAGGATGCAATGTCTAAATTAATCAATCATGCACACACCGTTATTATAGGCATATTGCAATAATGGGATAGCAGTATCTAAGTTTTGTTCATATTTATTCCCTGTTTTCAGTAAATTCCCTTTCATCCCTGTTTACTTGGTATTCATACCCCTATCATCTTTATAATAATTATTTCCCAGCCATAGCCTACCACTGATTTATCAAATAAGCTAAGGTTAGTATGCAATGTCTAAATGAATCACTGATGCACACACCGCTATTATAGGCATTCCAATAATGGGATATTAGTATCTAGGGTCTTTGTCATATTTGTTCTCTGTTTGAAGTAAATTCCCATTCTTCTCTGTTAAGTTGGTATTCAGTCCCTATCATCTTTATAGTAATTATTTCCCAGCTATAACATATTACTGATTTATCAATTAAGTTAAGGTTAGGTGTAATCTTATGAATGCAGTATCTAAATGAATCACGCACACACCGTCATTTAGGCATTGCAATCATGAGATTCTAGTGTCTGGTTTTGTAAAGTTATTGATTCTCTCTTTTAAGTAAATTCCAGTCCTTCCCTGTTTAGTTGGTATTTAGCTCCCTATCATCTTTATAGTAATTATTTAGCAGCCATAACTCATCACTGATTTAATAATTAAGTTAAGGTTAGGATGCAATGTCTAAATGAATCACTCATGCCCATACCGCCATTAAAGGCATTGCAATAATGGTATATGAGTTTCTGGGTTTTTGTCATATTTTGAAGTTTTTGTCATATTTCTACTCTGTTTGAAGTAAATGCCCTTCTTCCCTGTTTACTTGGTATTCATACCCCTATCATCTTTTATAATAATTATTTCCCAGCCATAGCCTACCACTGATTTATCAAATAAGCTAAGGTTAGGATGCAATGTTTGAATGTATCACTCATGCACACACTGCTATTATAGGCATTCCAATAATGGGATATTAGTATCTAGGGTCTTTGTCATATTTGTTCTCTGTTTGAAGTAAATTCCCTTCCTTCCCTGTTAAGTTGGTATTCAGTCCCTATCATCTTTATAGTTATTATTTCCCAGCTATAACATATCACTGATTTATTTGGTATTTAGCTCCCTATCATCTTTATTGCAATTCAGTAATTAAGGTTAAGTTTAATCTTATGAATGCAATGTATAAATGAATCACTCATGCACACTGCCATAATAAGCATATTGCAAATAATGGGATATTTGTAACTAAGGTTTTTGTCATATTTGTTCTATAAGTTATCAGTTAAGTTAATGTTAGGATGCAATGTCTAAATTAATCAATCATGCACACAACGTTATTATAGGCATATTGCAATAATGGGATAGCAGTATCTAAGTTTTGTTCATATTTATTCCCTGTTTTCAGTAAATTCCCTTTCATCCCTGTTTACTTGGTATTCATACCCCTATCATCTTTATAATAATTATTTCCCAGCCATAGCCTACCACTGATTTATCAAATAAGCTAAGGTTAGTATGCAATGTCTAAATGAATCACTGATGCACACACCGCTATTATAGGCATTCCAATAATGGGATATTAGTATCTAGGGTCTTTGTCATATTTGTTCTCTGTTTGAAGTAAATTCCCATTCTTCTCTGTTAAGTTGGTATTCAGTCCCTATCATCTTTATAGTAATTATTTCCCAGCTATAACATATTACTGATTTATCAATTAAGTTAAGGTTAGGTGTAATCTTATGAATGCAGTATCTAAATGAATCACGCACACACCGTCATTTAGGCATTGCAATCATGAGATTCTAGTGTCTGGTTTTGTAAAGTTATTGATTCTCTCTTTTAAGTAAATTCCAGTCCTTCCCTGTTTAGTTGGTATTTAGCTCCCTATCATCTTTATAGTAATTATTTAGCAGCCATAACTCATCACTGATTTAATAATTAAGTTAAGGTTAGGATGCAATGTCTAAATGAATCACTCATGCCCATACCGCCATTAAAGGCATTGCAATAATGGTATATGAGTTTCTAGGGTTTTTGTCATATTTCTACTCTGTTTGAAGTAAATGCCCTTCTTCCCTGTTTACTTGGTATTCATACCCCTATCATCTTTATAATAATTATTTCCCAGCCATAGCCTACCACTGATTTATCAAATAAGCTAAGGTTAGGATGCAATGTTTGAATGTATCACTCATGCACACACAGCTATTATAGGCATTCCAATAATGGGATATTAGTATCTAGGGTCTTTGTCATATTTGTTCATATTTGTTCTCTGTTATTCCCTTCCTTCCCCGTTAAGTTGGTATTCAGTCCCTATCATCTTTATAGTTATTATTTCCCAGCTATAACATATCACTGATTTATTTGGTATTTAGCTCCCTATCATCTTTATTGCAATTCAGTAATTAAGGTTAAGTTTAATCTTATGAATGCAATGTATAAATGAATCACTCATGCACACTGCCATAATAAGCATATTGCAAATAATGGGATATTTGTAACTAAGGTTTTTGTCATATTTGTTCTAAATTATCAGTTAAGTTAATGTTAGGATGCAATGTCTAAATTAATCAATCATGCACACACCGTTATTATAGGCATATTGCAATAATGGGATAGCAGTATCTAAGTTTTGTTCATATTTATTCCCTGTTTTCAGTAAATTCCCTTTCATCCCTGTTTACTTGGTATTCATACCCCTATCATCTTTATAATAATTATTTCCCAGCCATAGCCTACCACTGATTTATCAAATAAGCTAAGGTTAGTATTAAATGATCTACCACTGATTTATCAAATAAGCTAAGGTTAGTATGCAATGTCTAAATGAATCACTGATGCACACACCGCTATTATAGGCATTCCAATAATGGGATATTAGTATCTAGGGTCTTTGTCATATTTGTTCTCTGTTTGAAGTAAATTCCCATTCTTCTCTGTTAAGTTGGTATTCAGTCCCTATCATCTTTATAGTAATTATTTCCCAGCTATAACATATTACTGATTTATCAATTAAGTTAAGGTTAGGTGTAATCTTATGAATGCAGTATCTAAATGAATCACGCACACACCGTCATTTAGGCATTGCAATCATGAGATTCTAGTGTCTGGTTTTGTAAAGTTATTGATTCTCTCTTTTAAGTAAATTCCAGTCCTTCCCTGTTTAGTTGGTATTTAGCTCCCTATCATCTTTATAGTAATTATTTAGCAGCCATAACTCATCACTGATTTAATAATTAAGTTAAGGTTAGGATGCAATGTCTAAATGAATCACTCATGCCCATACCGCCATTAAAGGCATTGCAATAATGGTATATGAGTTTCTGGGGTTTTTGTCATATTTCTACTCTGTTTGAAGTAAATGCCCTTCTTCCCTGTTTACTTGGTATTCATACCCCTATCATCTTTATAATAATTATTTCCCAGCCATAGCCTACCACTGATTTATCAAATAAGCTAAGGTTAGGATGCAATGTTTGAATGTATCACTCATGCACACACAGCTATTATAGGCATTCCAATAATGGGATATTAGTATCTAGGGTCTTTGTCATATTTGTTCTCTGTTTGAAGTAAATTCCCTTCCTTCCCTGTTAAGTTGGTATTCAGTCCCTATCATCTTTATAGTTATTATTTCCCAGCTATAACATATCACTGATTTATTTGGTATTTAGCTCCCTATCATCTTTATTGCAATTCAGTAATTAAGGTTAAGTTTAATCTTATGAATGCAATGTATAAATGAATCACTCATGCACACTGCCATAATAAGCATATTGCAAATAATGGGATATTTGTAACTAAGGTTTTTGTCATATTTGTTCTAAATTATCAGTTAAGTTAATGTTAGGATGCAATGTCTAAATTAATCAATCATGCACACAACGTTATTATAGGCATATTGCAATAATGGGATAGCAGTATCTAAGTTTTGTTCATATTTATTCCCTGTTTTCAGTAAATTCCCTTTCATCCCTGTTTACTTGGTATTCATACCCCTATCATCTTTATAATAATTATTTCCCAGCCATAGCCTACCACTGATTTATCAAATAAGCTAAGGTTAGTATGCAATGTCTAAATGAATCACTGATGCACACACCGCTATTATAGGCATTCCAATAATGGGATATTAGTATCTAGGGTCTTTGTCATATTTGTTCTCTGTTTGAAGTAAATTCCCATTCTTCTCTGTTAAGTTGGTATTCAGTCCCTATCATCTTTATAGTAATTATTTCCCAGCTATAACATATTACTGATTTATCAATTAAGTTAGGGTAATAATCTCGCCATTGCAATCATGAGATATTGTAATTATTGATTCTCTCTTTTAAGTAAATTCCAGTTTCCCTGTTTAGTTGGTATTTAGCTCCCTATCATCTTTATAGTATGAATGCAGTAAATGAATCACGCACACACCGTCATTTAGGCATTGCAATCATGAGATTCTAGTGTCTGGTTTTGTAAAGTTATTGATTCTCTCTTTTAAGTAAATTCCAGTCCTTCCCTGTTTAGTTGGTATTTAGCTCCCTATCATCTTTATAGTAATTATTTAGCAGCCATAACTCATCACTGATTTAATAATTAAGTTAAGGTTAGGATGCAATGTCTAAATGAATCACTCATGCCCATACCGCCATTAAAGGCATTGCAATAATGGTATATGAGTTTCTAGGGTTTTTGTCATATTTCTACTCTGTTTGAAGTAAATGCCCTTCTTCCCTGTTTACTTGGTATTCATACCCCTATCATCTTTATAATAATTATTTCCCAGCCATAGCCTACCACTGATTTATCAAATAAGCTAAGGTTAGGATGCAATGTTTGAATGTATCACTCATGCACACACAGCTATTATAGGCATTCCAATAATGGGATAATAGTATCTAGGGTCTTTGTCATATTTGTTCTCTGTTTGAAGTAAATTCCCTTCCTTCCCTGTTAAGTTGGTATTCAGTCCCTATCATCTTTATAGTTATTATTTCCCAGCTATAACATATCACTGATTTATTTGGTATTTAGCTCCCTATCATCTTTATTGTAATTCAGTAATTAAGGTTAAGTTTAATCTTATGAATGCAATGTATAAATGAATCACTCATGCACACTGCCATAATAAGCATATTGCAAATAATGGGATATTTGTAACTAAGGTTTTTGTCATATTTGTTCTAAATTATCAGTTAAGTTAATGTTAGGATGCAATGTCTAAATTAATCAATCATGCACACAACGTTATTATAGGCATATTGCAATAATGGGATAGCAGTATCTAAGTTTTGTTCATATTTATTCCCTGTTTTCAGTAAATTCCCTTTCATCCCTGTTTACTTGGTATTCATACCCCTATCATCTTTATAATAATTATTTCCCAGCCATAGCCTACCACTGATTTATCAAATAAGCTAAGGTTAGTATGCAATGTCTAAATGAATCACTGATGCACACACCGCTATTATAGGCATTCCAATAATGGGATATTAGTATCTAGGGTCTTTGTCATATTTGTTCTCTGTTTGAAGTAAATTCCCATTCTTCTCTGTTAAGTTGGTATTCAGTCCCTATCATCTTTATAGTAATTATTTCCCAGCTATAACATATTACTGATTTATCAATTAAGTTAAGGTTAGGTGTAATCTTATGAATGCAGTATCTAAATGAATCACGCACACACCGTCATTTAGGCATTGCAATCATGAGATTCTAGTGTCTGGTTTTGTAAAGTTATTGATTCTCTCTTTTAAGTAAATTCCAGTCCTTCCCTGTTTAGTTGGTATTTAGCTCCCTATCATCTTTATAGTAATTATTTAGCAGCCATAACTCATCACTGATTTAATAATTAAGTTAACATGAATGATGCATCAAGGGATGGACACTACCAGACTTGCTTCGGATGCTGGATCTGACCTATATTTTTATTCTCAAGTAACTATAAGCCCTTCCTAAACCAAACTTGCATGGATGATGCATCTAGGGATGGACACTACCAGACTTGCTTCAGATGCTGGATCTGACCTGTATTTTTATTCCCAAGTAACTATAAGCCCTACTTGGACCAAACTTGCTTGGATGATGCATCTAGGGATGGACACTACCAGACTTGCTTCGGATGCTGGATCTGACCTGTATTTTTAATCCCAAGTAACTATAAGCCCTACCTAAATCAAAATTGCATGGATGATGCATCTAGGGATGGACACTACCAGACTTGCTTCGGATGCTGGATCTGACCTATATTTTTATTCCCAAGTAACTATAAGCCGTACCTGAACCAAACTTACATGAATGATGCATCAAGGGATGGACACTACCAGACTTGCTTCGGATGCTGGATCTGACCTATATTTTT